>NC_037689.1:23256985-23286639 GCF_003255815.1 Theropithecus gelada
TCCATTCCATTCCGTTCTCCATTCCATTCCGTTCTCCATTCCCCACTCCATTCCGTTCTCCATTCCATACCGTTCTCCATTCCCCACTCCATTCCGTTCTCCACTCCATTCCGTTCTCCATTCCATTCCATTCTCCATTCCATTCCATTCTCCATGCCATTCTCCATTCCATTCCATTCCATTGACGGAGTCTTGCTCTGTCTCCCAAAGTGCTGGGATTACAGGTGTGAGCCTCCGGGCCCAGCCTATGTGTTATATTTAGTATTTTATTTTATTTTATTTTATTATTTCATTTCATTTCATTTATTTTTTTTTTTATGTTTTTAATTTTTGGCCGGGCGCGGTGACTCAAGCCTGTAATCCCAGCACTTTGGGAGGCCGAGACGGGTGGATCACGAGGTCCGGAGATCGAGACCATCCTGGCTAACATGGTGAAACCCCGTCTCTACTAAAAAATACAAAAAGCTAGCCAGGCGAGGTGGTGGGCGCCTGTAGTCCCAGCTACTTGGGAGGCTGAGGCAGGAGAATGACCTGAATCCAGGAGGCGGAGCTTGCAGTGAGCTGAGATCGGGCCACTGCACTCCAGCCTGGGCGACAGAGCCAGACTCCGTCTCAAAAAATATATATATATTTTTTTTTAATTTAAAAAATTTGTTTTATGTATTGTATTGTATTGTATCGTATTGTAGTGTAGTGTAGTGCATTGCATTGCATTGCCAGAGTCTCGCTCTGTCACCCAAAGTGCTGGGATTACAGGTGTGAGCCTCCAGGCCCAGCCTATGTACTATATTTAGTTTTTTATTTTTATTTATTTATTTATTTATTTATTTATTTTTGAGATAGAGTCTTACTCTTGTCACCCAGGCTGGGGTGCAGTGGCACGATCTCAGCTCACTGTAACCTCCTCCTCCCGGGTTCAAGCGATTCTCGGCTTCAGTCTCCTGAGTAGCTGGGATTACAGGTGCCTGCCACCGCACCTGGCTAATTTTTTTTGTATTTTTTAGTAGAGACGGGGTTTCACCATCTTGGCCCGGCTGGCCTCGAACTCCTAACCTCGTGATCCACCCGCCTCAGCCTCCCAAAGGCCTGGGATTACAGGTGCGAGGCACCGTGCCTGGCCATATATTTATTATTTATGCTCAAATACTGATTATTTCATATGCAGTTTTTCTGTAAGTCTATATCTGCTCAAAAACATTAGGTCTATGAATTTCTTTTATATTACCAAGTAGTTTTGAGCCAATGTGTTTTTTTTTTTTAAAGAAAATAAATACAGCACAGACTTCTTTCTTTCTTTCACTGATGAGGGAGCAGGCGTAGCTGCAGCCAGAGGCGGAGTCCTAGCTAGTCTAGTGCTGCACCCCCCCCCCAGTTCGTTGGCCTGGCATAGGCTGTCTGTGGCTACCCCTGGGTGCATCCGGAAGCAGTCTGAGAGGACAGTGGGTCTTGTTTGTCCACAGGCCTCATGAAGCCCCCTCCCACCAAGGTCTTGCCACAAGGGCTTGTACACCATAAGAAACCTTTTGGGCCGGGCGCGGTGGCTCACGCCTGTAATCCCAGCACTTTGGGAGGCCGAGGCAGGCAGATCATGAGGTCAAGAGATCAAGACCATCCTGGCCAACTTTCCACTAAAACTACAAAAAATTAGCCGGGTGTGGTGGCGAGCGCCTGTAGTCCCAGCTACTCGGGAGGCTGAGGCAAGAGAATGGCGTGAACCCGGGAGGCAGAGCTTACAGTGAGCCAAAATCACGCCACTGCATTCCAGCCTGGGTGACAGAGCAAGACTCCATCTCATAAATAAATAAATCAACCAACCAACCTTTTGGTCAGGTGCTATGTACCCCTACTGCTTTTGCCCCCACTGCTGCCCCAAGGCCTTCCCAGAGCCCCCACTGTTTTGCTGGTTTTCCTGGAGAAAGAAATTTGAGTTTGGAAGGAGGAGGCTGTCAGGGAAGCCTCCAGACACTCAAAAGTTTGCTTTTGTCTTGCAGAGAATGCAGCCTGTAAGGACAGAACAGGTGAGTGTTCCGTAGCCCCAGACGCTGTACTTGACATTGCAAAGGGTGAGTTTTATTATTAATATTATTAATACTATTAATTATATTAATACTTTTATTATAATATACCATTTATTACAATATATAATTATATATTACATATGATGTATTAGATAACACACAACATATAATATATAACAATATATGCTATATATTACATATATATGTTATATATGTGTGATATGCTGTATATTATATATTGTAATATATATTATGTTATATATTATATGTGATATGTTATTTATATATAATGTGATATATATATTATGATATATATCATCATAATATGTATGTAATTACATAATATATATAATTATATACAAATATATATTATATATAATTTTATATATTATATATTTATTTTTGAGATGCAGTCTTGCTGTCACCGTATATAATATACATTTATATATTACATATTTATATTATATATAATTTATATTTTATATATTTATGTTATATATTATAGATACAATTATATATAATGTTATATATAATTATAGATACAATTATATAATGTTATATATTATGTCATTATAATTATATATATTTTATAATTTATATATTATATATTTTTATAATTATAATATATTTTATAATATATAATTGTTTAACATATTATACATAATTATAATATACACCTATATAAATTGTATATATGTAAATGTATAATATATAATAATATATAATTATATAATAATAATATTAGTCACGGTTCAGTGGCTTTCATTTGACAGGCTCTGGGTGTCACCCTTACTGCGATCTTGCAAAATTGGGATATAGCCCATCCCCAAATTGAGGGACGGGAAAGGGCAGAGTCAGGGATGACCCCTCGCGAGGTGTGAGAGCCAGACGCTGTGGCTGGCCAGGCGCCGTCCAAACGAGGTCCCCCCATTTGCCCCACATGCCTTACCCTGGGCCAGGCAGCCCCAGTCCAGCAGGCGGGAGCTACCAAACCATAGCTCTACCCAGCAGAGACAAGCATTGACAGACAGGTGTCCCAGGCCTCAGACGAGCATCTCACACAGACGACCCTCCACCAGCCCCTGCCTGGGATCTGGAGGAACAAACAGCCGGACACGGCATTGTCATGTCACTCTCTCTCTGTCCATCTGTTTCCCTGTATCTCTCTCAGTGTCTCTGGATCTCTCTCCCTCCCGGTCTCTATATCTCTCTCCTTTTCTCCCTCCCTCTCTCTATCTCTATCTCCCCCTCTCTGTTAGTCTCTGTATCTCCCTTTCTCCCTCCATCTCTCTCTCCGTCTCTATCTCCCACTGTCCCCATCTGTGTCTGTCTCTCCCTCATTCTCCCTCCCTGTCTCTCTCTCCTTGTCTGTATCTCCCCTTCTCCCAGTCTCTCTGTCTGTGTCTCGGTATCTCTCTTCCTTTCTCCCTCCCTCTCTTTCTCTCGTCTCTATCTCCCTCCCCCTCTCTGTATCTCTCTCCCTTTCTCCCTCCCTCTCTTTATATCTGGCTCTCTCCCCGTCTCTCTGTGTCTCTGTCTCTCCCTCTCCCATTCTCCCTCCCTCTTTCTCTCTCTCTCTATCTCTCCCTGTCTCTTTCTCTGTGTCTGCCTCTATATCTCTCTCCCTTTCTCCCTCCCTCTTTCTCTCTCTCCATCTCTTATCTCCCCCTGTCTGCATCTCCCTTTCTCCCTCTTTCTCTCTGTCTCCGTCTCTATCTCCTACTGTCGCCATTTCCCACTGTCCCCATCTGTGTCTCTCTCTCCTTCATTCTCCCTCGCTCTCTTTATCTTTCTCTCCTTGTCTGTATCTCCCCCTCTCCCAGTCTCTCTGTGTCTCTGTATCTCTCCCTTTCTCCCTCCCTCTTTCTCTGTCTCCCACTGTCCCTGTCTCTCCCTTTCATTCTCCCTCCCTCTTTATGTTTCTCTCTCCTTGTCTGTATCTCCCCCTCTCCCAGTCTCTCTGTGTCTCTGTATCTCTCCCTTTCTCCCTCCCTCTTTCTCTGTCTCTGTCTCCCACTCTCCCCGTCTGTCCCTGTCTCTCCCTCTTTCATTCTCCCTCCCTCTCTTTATCTCTCTCTCTCCTTGTCTGTATCTCCCCTCTCTCAGTCTCTCTGTCTGTGTCTCTGTATCTCTCTCCCTTTCTCCCTCCCTCTCTTCATCTTTCTTTTTGAAACGGAGTTTTGCTCTTGTTGCCCAGGCTGGAGTGTGGTGGCACGATCACGGCTCGCTGCAACCTCTGCCTCCTGGGTTTAAGCAAATCTATTCCCTCAGCCTCCCAAGTAGCTGGGATTACAGGCACTCGCCACCATGCCCAGCTAAGTTTTTTTTTTTTTTGTATTTTTAATACAGATACGGTTTCACTATGTTGGCCAGGCTGGTCTCGAACTCCTGACCTCAGGCGATCCACCCGCCTTGGCCTCCCAAAGTGCTGGGATAACAGGTGTGAGCCACTGCACCCAGTCCCTCTCTTTATCTTTCTAGTTCTCTCCCTGTCTCTCTCTCCCTTCCCCTCTCTGTCTCTCTGTCTCTGTATCTTTCTCCCTTTCTGTCTCCCATTCTCTGTCTGTGATTGTCTCTGTCTTTCTCTGTCTCTCCCTGTCTGTCCCCCTGTATTAGTCCATGTCACACTGCTGATAAAGGCATACCCAAGACTGGGTAATTAGGAACAAAAAGACGGTTCATGCACTCACAGTTCCACGTGGCTGGGGAGGCCTCACGATCACGGTAGAAGGTGAAGAAGGAGCAGAGGCATGTCTTACATGGCAGCGGCCAAGACAGGATTTTTTACAACAACTGCCGAGGCGGGCGGATCACCTGAGGTCGGGAGTTCGAGACCAGTCTGGCCAACAGGGTGAAATCCTGTCTCTACTAAAAATACAAAAATTAGCCGGCCGTGGTGGCTCACACCTGTCATCCCAGCACCTTGGGAGGCCGAGGTGGGCCGATCACGAGGTCAGGAGTTCGAGATCAGCCTGGTCAACATGGTGAAACCCCGTCTCTACTAAAAATACAAAAAATTAGCCAGGTGTGGTGGCAGGTGCCTGTCATCCCAGCTACTCGGGAGGCTGAGGCAGGAGAAGGGCATGAACCTGGGAGGCGGAGGTTGCAGTGAGCTGGGATCGCACCACTGCACTCCAGCCTGGGTGACAGCAAAACTATGGAGAAAAAAAAAAAAAAGAGAGGCAAGAGAAAGGGTTTCCCTTATTAAACCATCAGATCTCGTGAGACGTATTCACTACCCTGAGAACAGTATGGGGGAGATTTCCCCCAGGATTCAATTATCTCCCACCCGGTCCCTCTCACAACACGTCGGAATTATGGGAGCTAGAATTTAAGATGACATTTGGGTGGGGACACAGCCAGACTCCATCACCCACTCTCTCTGTCTCTGTCCCTCTGTTTCTGTTTTTCTCTCTCCCTCTCTCTGCCTCCCCTGTCTCTCTCTGTCTGTTTCTCTATCTCTGTCTCTGTCCCCCTGTATTAGTCCATTTTCACGGACGAATGGGGATCCTTCCTGCCTCTCCCAGCTCCTGGGGACTCCAGGGGTCCCTGGGCTTGTGGCCACATCACTCCACTCTCTGCCTCCGTCTCCACATGGCCTTTTTCTCTGCATCTGTGTCTCTTTTTTGTTTTGTTTTGTTTGAGACGGAGTCTCGCTCTGTCACCCAGGCTGGAGTGCGGTGGCCGGATCTCGGCTCACTGCAAGCTCCGCCTCCCGGGTTCCCGCCATTCTCCTGCCTCAGCCTCCCCAGTAGCTGGGACCACAGGTGCCCGCCACCTCGCCCGGCTAGTTTTTTGTATTTTTAGTAAAGACACGGTTTCACCTTGTTGCTCAGGCTGACCTCGAACTCCTGACCTGAGGTGATCCGCCCGCCTCAGCCTCCTAAAGCGCTGGGATGACAGGCCTGAACCACCGCACCCGGCCGTGTCTCTTCTTCTTATAAGGACATCGGTCATAGAATTTATGGCCCACCCTAATCCAAAATGACATCATCTCAATTTGCATCTTCATGACATCTGCCATGAACAGCTATTTCATCATAAGGCCCCACTGAAAGGTGCTGGGGGCTGAGGCTTTTTCTTCTATTTTTTTTTTTTTTGTTTTTTTTGTTTTTAATTTGAGACAGGCTCTCACTATGTCACCCAGGCTGGAGGTCAGTGGCACAATCACGGCTCACTGCAACCTCTGCCTCCTGAGCTCAAGGGATCCTCCTGCCTCAGCCTCCTGAGTACCTGAAATTACAGGCGTTTGCCACCATGTCAGTTCATTTAAAAAAACTTTGGGGCTGGGCGCGGTGGCTCACGCCGGTAATCCCAGCACTTTGGGAGGCCAAGGCGGGCGGACCTCGAGGTCAGATCGAGACCATCCTGGCTAACACAGTGAAACCCCGTCTCTACTAAAAAATACAAAAAACTAGCCGGGCATGGTGGCGGGCGCCTGTAGTCCCAGCTACTCGGGAGGCTGAGGCAGGAGAATGGCGTGAACCCGGGAGGCAGAGCTTGCAGTGAGCTGAGATCACGCCACTGCACTCTAGCCTGGGCGACAGAGCAAGGCTCTGTCATAGCACAGCATAGCATAGCATAGCATAGCATAGCACAGCACAGCACAGCACAGCATAGAACAGCATAGAATAGAATAGCATAGAATAGCATAGAATAGAATAGCATAGCATAGAACAGCATAGAATAGAATAGAATAAAATAGAACAGCATAGAATAGCATAGAATAGAATAGCATAGCATAGCATAGAACAGCATAGAACAGCACAGAATAGAATAAAATAGAATAGCATAGAATAGAATAGCATAGAATAGAACAGCATAGCATAGAACAGCATAGAATAGAATAGCATAGCATAGAATAGCATAGACTAGAATAGCATAGCATAGAATGGCATAGCATAGAATAGGATAGCATAAGGCCGGGCGCGGTGGCTCAAGCTTGTAATCCCAGCACTTTGGGAGGCCGAGACGGGCGGATCACGAGGTCGGGAGATCGAGACCATCCTGGCTAACACGGTGAAACCCTGTCTCTACTAAAAAATACAAAAAACTAGCCGGGCGAGGTGGCGGGCTCCTGTAGTCCCAGCTACTCCAGAGGCTGAGGCAGGAGAATGGCGTAAACCCGGGAGGCGGAGCTTGCAGTGAGCTGAGATCCGGCCACAGCACTCCAGCCTGGGCGACAGAGCCAGACTCCGTCTCAAAAAAAAAAAAAAAAAAAAAAGAATAGGATAGCATAGCATAGCATAGAATAGAACAGCATAGAATAGAATAGCATAGCATAGAATAGCATAGCATAGAACAGCATAGAATAGCATAGCATAGAATAGAATAAAATAGAATAGCATAGAATAGAATAGCATAGCATAGAATAGCATAGCATAGAATAGAATAGCATAGAATAGAATAGCACAGCATAGCATAGAACAGCATAGAACAGCATAGAATAGAATAGAATAGAATAGCATAGCATAGAACAGCATAGAATAGAATAGAATAGAATAGCATAGCATAGCATAGAATAGCATAGACTAGAATAGCATAGCATAGAACAGCATAGACTAGAACAGCATAGCATAGAATAGCATAGCATAGAATAGGATAGCATAGCATAGAATAGAATAGAACAGCATAGAATAGAATAGCATAGAATAGAATAGCATAGCATACAATAGCATAGCATAGAACAGCATAGAATAGAATAGAATAGAATAGAATAGAATAGCATAGCATAGCATAGCATAGCATAGCATAGCATAGAACAGCATAGAACAGCATAGAACAGCATAGAACAGCATAGCATAGCATAGCATAGCATAGCATAGCATAGCATATTTTTGGCTGGGCGTGGTGGTTCGTGCCGGTAATCCCAGCACTTTGGGAGGCTGAGGCGGGGGGCGGATCACCTGAGGTCGGGAGTTCCAGACCAGCCTGACCAACATGGAGAAACCCCGTCTCTACTAAAAATACAAAATTAGCCGGTCGTGGTGGCGCACGCCTGTGATTCCAGCTACTCGGGAGGTTGAGGCTGAAGAATCACTTGAACCTGGGCAACAAAAGTGAAACTCCGTCTCAAAACAAAACAAAAAAATTTTTTTGTAGAGATGGGTTTTGTTGTCCAGGCTGGTCTCAAACTCCTAGGCTCACAGTATCCTCCCACCTCAGCCTCCCCAGTAGCTGGGACCAAAGGCGTGTGTCACCATGTCTGGTAATTTTTACATTTTTTTTTTTTTTCTCAGTAAAGATAGGGTCTTGCTATGTTGCCCAGGCTGGTGTCAAATTCCTGGGCTTAAACAATTCTCCCACCTCAGCCTCCAAAAGTGCTGTGGTGAGAGGCATGAACCATAGTGCCCAGCCCCTCTTCTTCTTTCTTTTCCTTTCTTTTCTTTTCTCTTTCCCTGCCTCCCTCCGTTTCCTTTTTTCTCCTTCCCTCCCTCCCTCCTTTCTTCCTCTTTCTTTTCTCTTTCTCTCTTCTCTCCTTCTTTCCTCCCTTCCTTTCTCTCTTTCTTTCTTTCTTTTCTTATTTTGACACACAGTCTCTGTTACCCAGGCTGGAGTGCAGTGGCACGATCTCACCTCACTGCAACCTCCACCTCCCAGGTTCAAGTGATTCTCCTGCCTCAGCCTCCAGAGTAGCTGGGCCTACAGGCACCTGCCACCACACCCTAATTTTTGTATTTTTAGTAGGGACAAGGTTTCACCACGTTGGCCAGGCTGGTCTTAAACTCCTGACCTCAGGTGATCCACCCACCTCGGCCTCCCAAAGTGCTGAGGTGACAGGAATGAGCCACCACGCCCGGCCCCTCTTTCCTTCTTTATTTTCTTTTAAACCACAGGTCAGAGACACAACCTCCTTCCAGCTACCCAATCCTGGAACGTACACAGTGCAAATAAGAGCCCGGGAAACAGTGTATGAATTCTTGAGTGCCTGGAGCACCCCCCAGCGCTTCGGTGAGTGGGGAGAGTGGGGTGAGCGGGGCGTGCCCCTCCTGTCTCCCTCACGGGTGAGTGGAAGTCAGGCGCGCCATCCTGGGTCACGGAAACACAGGCCACCCCCCGCCCGCCTGCCTCTACGGGTCACCAGTTCTTCATTGTTTCTTGGTGTTCTGCCCGCAAAGGAGAGGAGGTTCACTCCCCCAGTTTGTGACCTCCAAAAGGAGCCTGAACCTGATGGTGACCTCACACCTTGCTCTTATTCACGAGAGGAGACGTGGAGGGGAAACAAGGTCATCCCACTGTCAGACACCCCCTGGGCCTTGGAATAACACCGAGGCGGGCAGATCACGAGGTCAGGAGATCGAGACCATCCTGGCTAACACGGTGAAATCCCGTCTCTACTAAAAATGCAAAAAATTAGCCGGGCGTGGTGGCAGGTGCCTGTAGTTCCAGCTACTCAGGAGGCTGAGGCAGGAGAATGGCGTGAACCCGGGAGGCGGAGCTTGCAGGGAGCCGAGATGGCACCACCGCACTCCAGCCTGGGCCACAGAGCGTGACTCCGTCTCAAAAAAATCAAATAAGACAACCGTCTGCAGGCCAGGGGTTGCTCTCTCCCATCCAGAGTGGCTGTGCCTATGGACTCTGCAGCCGGATTCAGAAAAGGATTGCTTGAGAGTAAAAGCTTCTGGCCAGGCACCATGGCTCAGGCCTGTCATCCCAGCACTTTGGGAGGCCGAGGTGGGTGGATCCCCTGAGGTCAGGAGTTCGAGACCAGCCTGGCCAACATGGTGAAACCCTGTCTCTACTAAAAATACAAAAATTAGGCCGGGTGCTGTGGCTTATGCCTGTCATCTCAGCTACTACAGAGAATCGCCTGAACCCGGGAGGCAGAGGTTGTGATACTCAGCCTAAAAAAAAAAAAAAACCAACAAAAACTGCCATTGCTTCCTGAGCCGATCTAAAAGCAGATCCCCTCTCCTACGATTCAAAGAATGAACCATTCTGGAAACAGCACAGCTGGAGACCGAATCTCCCAGGTCCCAGCTCTCCACGGAGAGGTTTTAGCTTAGGTGTGTCCCGGGGCTAATCACAGCTCACCTCCCCCAGGGCTCAGGAGGATCCTTCCATCTCAACCTCCCAAGTAGCTGGGACGACAGGGATGGCTTGAGTCCAGGAGGTTGAGGCTGCAGTGAGCTGTGATTGCACCGTGGCCCTCCGGCCTAGGCTGACAGAGGGAGACTCTGTCTGAGAGAGAGACAGAAAGACAGACTGGCCACAAATGTGTGTGGATTAAAGAACAGGAACTGGCCGGGCGCGGTGGCTCACGCCTGTCGTCCCAGCACTTTGGGAGGCCGAGGCGGGTGGATCACGAGGTCAGGAGCTCAAGACCATCCTGGCCAACATGGTGAAACCCCATCTCTACTAAAAATACTAAAATTAGCCAGGCCTGGTGGCGAACGCCTGTAATCCCAGCTACTCAGGAGGCTGAGGCAGGAGAATGGCGTGAACCCGGGAGGCAGAGTCTGCAGTGAGCCGAGATCGTGCCACTGGACTCCAGCCTGGGCAACAGAGTGAGACTCCGTCTCAAAGAAAAAAAACAGGAGTTTATTCTCTTTTGGTCCTGGAGACCTGAAGTCTGAGATCCGTGTGTAGACAGGGCTGCGTTCCCTGCACAGGCTCCAGGGGAAGGTCCTTCGTGCCTCTCCCAGTCCCTGGGGGCTCCAGGCATCCCTGGGCTTGCAGCCGAATCACTCGTGTCTTCCTCCGTCTCCACGTGGCCTCCTCTGTGTCTGTGTCTCCTCTTCTGTCTCTTAGAAGGACACCTGTCATTGAATTTACAGCCCATCCCAATTCAGGATGATCTCATTTCAAGATCCTTATCTTTCTTACCTATGCGAGACCCTGTTTCCAAATATAAAGTCCCACTCATGGGTTCTGTGGGGTAGGACGAAACATATGTTTTGGGGTCACCATTCAACCCATCACAGTTGTATCCAGTTCCTTCTGGAGGCTCTAGGGGGAGGATCCTTCCTGCCTCTCCGAGCTCCTGGGGGCTCCAGGTGTCCCCGGGCTTGTGGCCGCATCACTCCAGTCTCCGTGTCCATTTACAGGTTATTGGGTTAGAATATGGACATATGTTTTTAAGGGACCACAGTTCAATCCACTTCAGTTGTATCAAGCTCCCTCTGGAGGCTCTAGGGGAGAATCCTTCCTGCCTCTCCCAGCTCCTGGGGGCTCCAGGCATCCCTGGGCTTGTGGCCCCACCACTGCAGTCTCTGCCTCTACCACAACGTGGCCTTCTCCTGTGTCTGTGTCTCCTCTTCTGTCTCTTGAGCGGACACCTGTCATTGGATTTAGGGCCCATCCTACTGCAGGATGATCTCATCTCAAGACCCTTACGGACATCTGCAAAGACCATCCACAGGATAGTGTGTGTCTGCGTTCCAATCCTGTCCTCTCGCACACATCACTCCTGTCGGATGAGGGCCGGCCCTGATGACCTCATCTTTACTTGAATGCATCTGCAAAGACTCCGTGCGTGATGGTGTAAATTGTGTTCCCTCAAAATTCGCGTGTTGAAGCTTTGATCCCCCAGAACCTCAGAATGTGACTTTGTTTGGAGTTGGGGTCTATCAAGAGGTGATCGAGGTAAAATGAGGTCACTAGGGAGGGCTGTAATCCAAGAGGACCGGGGTGCTTGTAAGAAGAGATGAGGACACAGGAAGAAGACGGCGTCTCCAAGCCCAGGAGAGAGGCCTCAGGAGGAACCAGCCCTGCCCACACCTGGATCTCAGACCTCCAGCCTCCAGGACTGTGGGAGAATCAATGTCTGTTGTTTATAAGTCACCCAGTCTATGGTATTCTGTGACAGCAGCCTGAGATGGACTGAGACATCCCATAAGGAGAGGAGATGAGGACACAGACACACACTGAGGGACGACCCTGTGAGGACACAGGGAGAAGACGGCGTCTCCAAGCCCAGGAGAGAGGCCTCAGGAGGAACCAGCCCTGCCCACACCTGGATCTCAGACTTCCAGCCTCCGGGACTGTGGGAGAATCAATTCCTTTTTTTTTTATTTTTTTTTTGAGATGGAGTCTCGCTGTCTTACCTGGGCTGGAGTGCAGTGGCCGGATCTCAGCTCACTGCAAGCTCCGCCTCCCGGGTTCCCGCCATTCTCCTGCCTCAGCCTCCCAAGTAGCTGGGACTACAGGCGCCCGCCACCTCGCCCGGCTAATCTTTTGTATTTTTTAGTAGAGACGGGGTTTCACCGTGTTAGCCAGGATGGTCTCGATCTCCTGACCTCGTGATCCGCCCGTCTCGGCCTCCCAAAGTGCTGGGATTACAGGCTTGAGCCACTGCGCCCGGCCCAATTCCTTTTTTCTTTCTCTTTTTTTTTTTTTTCTGAGATGGAGTCTGGGTCTGTCGCCCAGGCTGGAGTGCAGTGGGATGATCTCGGCTCATTGCAACCTCCACCTCCCAGGTTCACGTGTTTCTCCTGCCTCAGCCTCCTGAGTAGCTGGGACTACAGGCGCCCACCACCACGTCTGGCTAATATTTGTATTTCTAATAGAGACGGGGTTTCATCATCTTGGCCAGGCTGGTTTCGAACTCCTGACCTCAGGTGATCCACCTGCCTCGGCCTCCCAAAGTGCTGGGATGACAGGTATGAGCCACCACGCCCGGCCAAATTCCTTTTTTCTGAAGCCACCAGGCTGTTGGACTGTTTTTATGGCAGTCCCAGCAAGCAGATCCACCCTCGTTCCAAATAAGGTTATCGTCATAGGTTCTCGGAGGAGGTCACAGACGTATCTTTTTTTTTTTTTTTTTTTTTGGAGAGAGTCTCTAGTGCCCAGGCTGCAGGGCAGTGGTGCGATCACGGCTCGCCGCAGCCTCACCTTCCTGGGCTCAAGCAATCCTCTCGGGAGGCTGAGACAGGAGAATCGTTTGAACCCGGGAGGCAGAGGCTGCAGTGAGCTGAGATCGCACCACAGCACTCCAGAGCGAGACTCTGGCTCAAAAAAAGAAAAAAAAAAAAAAATATAGGCCGGGCGCGGTGGCTCACCCCTGTCATCGCAGCACTTTGGGAGGCCGAGGCGGGCGGATCACCTGAGGTCGGGAGTTCGAAACCAGCCTGGCCAAGATGATGAAACCCCGTCTCTATTAGAAATAGAAAAATTAGCTGGGCGTGGTGGCAGGTGCCTGTAGTCCCAGCTATTGGGGAGGCTGAGGCAGGAGGATGGCGTGAACCCGGGAGAGGGAGGTTGCAGTGAGCTGAGATCAGATTGCAGCACTGCCCTGCAGCCTGGCCACAGAGCCAGACTCCTTCTCAAAAAAAAAAAAAAAAAAGAAATTAATACACACAAACTACACAACACACACACGCAACAGAGCATGACTCCTTCTCAAAAAAAAAAAAAATTAATACACACAAAATACACAACACACACACACTCCGTGATACCCAGAAAATCCAGTTCCAAGCACGCACGCCGGTGGTGCCTCAGCTTCCCCTCCATGCTGACCGCACCCGAAGCACCTGCCAGGCTGCGAGGCACAGTGGACGCCCCGGCGCCCCCCGTGTCCCCAGCACCAGGCAGCCGGGGATCCACGTGGCCTTTCAACTCCCTTAGGCTTCCGGGCTGGGGCTGGGAGGCCCGGATGTCGTTCCGGGTCCAGGACGCAGGGTTCCGGACTGGGAGGCCCGGATGTACCTCCTTGTCCTGGGACGCACGGTTCCGGGATGGGGCTGGGAGGCCCGGATGTACCTCCTTGTCCTGGGACGCAGGGTTCCGGGCTGGGGCTGGGAGGCCCGGATGTCGCTCCGGGTCCCGGGACACAGGGTTCCGGACTGGGAGGCCCGGATATCGCTCCGGGTTCCGGGCTGGGGCTAGGAGGCCTGGATGTACCTCCTTGTCCTGGGACGCAGAGTTCCGGGCTGGGGCTGGGAGGCCCGGGTGTCGCTCCCGGTTCCAGGCTGGGAGGTCCGGATGTCGCTCCGGGTCCCGGGACACAGGGTTCCGGACTGGGAGGCCCGGATGTCCCTCCGGGTTCCGGGCTGGGGCTAGGAGGCCTGGATGTCGCTCCGGGTTCCGGGCTGGGGCTAGGAGGCCTGGATGTACCTCCTTGTCCTGGGACGCAGAGTTCCCGGCTGGGGCTGGGAGGCCCGGATGTCGCTCCGGGTCCCGGGACGGAGGGTTCCGGGCTGGGGCTGGGAGGCCTCGACGTCGCTCCGAGTTCCGGGACGCAGGGTTCCAGGCTGGGAGGCCCGGATGTCGCTCTGGGTCCCGAGACACAGGGTTCCGGGCTGTGAGGTCCGGATGTCGCTCCGGGTCCTGGGACGGAGGGTTCCGGGCTGGGACTGGGAGGCCCGGATGTCCCTCCTTCTCCCGGGACGCAGGGTTCCGGGCTGGGACTGGGAGGCCCGGATGTCCCTCCTTGTCCTGGGACGCAGGGTTCCGGGCAGGGAGGTCCGGATGTCGCTCCGGGTCCTGGGACACAGGGTTCCGGGATGGGAGGCCCGGATGTACCTCCTTTTCCCGGGACGCAGAGTTCCGGGCTGGGGCTGGGAGGTCCGGATGTACCTCCTTGTCCTGGGACGCAGAGTTCCGGGCTGGGAGGTCCGGATGTCGTTGCGGGTCCCGGGACGCAGGGTTCCGGGATGGGAGGCCCGGATGTACCTCCTTTTCCTGGGACGCAAACTTCCGGGCTGGGAGGTCCGGATGTCGCTCCGGGTTCCAGGCTGGGGACGGGAGGCCCGGACGTCGCTCCGGGTCCCAGGACGCAGGGTTCCAGGCTGGGAGGTCCGGATGTCGCTCCAGGTCCCGAGACACAGGGTTCCGGGCTGTGAGGTCCGGATGTCGCTCCAGGTCCCGAGACACAGGGTTCCGGGCTGCGAGGTCCGGATGTCGCTCCGGGTCCTGGGATGGGAGGTCCGGATGTCGCTCCGGGTTCCAGGTTGGGGCTGGGAGGCCCGGATGTTCCTCCTTGTCCTGGGACGCAGAGTTCCGGGCTGGGGCCGGGAGGTCTGGATGTCGTTCCGGGTCCCGGGACGCAGGGTTCCGGGTTGGGAGGTCCGGATGTCGCTCCAGGTCCCGAGACACAGGGTTCCGGGCTGTGAGGTCCGAATGTCGCTCCGGGTCCTGGGACGCAGGGTTCCGGGCTGGGGCTGGGAGGTCCGGATGTCGCTCCGGGTCCTGGGACAGAGGGTTCCGGGCTGGGACTGGGAGGCCCGGATGTCCCAACTTGTCCCAGGACGCAGGGCTCCGGGCTGGGAGGTCCGGATGTCGCTCCGGGTCCCAGGACACAGGGTTCTGGGCTGGGGCTGGAAGGCCCGGATGTCCCTCCTTGTCCGGGGACGCAGGTGGTCACGGTTCCTGTGCGGGTGGCAGGACGGGGGTGTCCCCGCTGGACGCCTCCCCATGTGGCAGCCTCCTGTCTGCTTCCCAGGGCTGTGGGGAGAGCCCACCGTCCCTCATCCCCCCAGGGCGGGCCCCGGCCCGTGACCCTCTCGTCCCCTCCCCCTAGATCGAGGCCCCGGCCCGTGACCCTCTCGCCCTCTCCCCCTAGATCGAGGCCCCGGCCCGTGACCCTCTCCCCCTAGACTGAGGCCCCGGCCCGTGACCCTCTCGCCCTCTCCCCCTAGACTGAGGCCCCGGCCCGTGACCCTCTCGCCCTCTCCCCCTAGACCGAGGCCCCGGCCCGTGACCCTCTCCCCCTAGACCGAGGCCCCGGCCCGTGACCCTCTCCCCCTAGACCGAGGCCCCAGCCCGTGACCCTCTCGCCCTCTCCCCCTAGACTGAGGCCCCGGCCCGTGACCCTCTCGCCCTCTCCCCCTAGACTGAGGCCCCGGCCCGTGACCCTCTCGTCCTCTCCCCCTAGACTGAGGCCCCGGCCCGTGACCCTCTCCCCCTAGACTGAGGCCCCGGCCCGTGACCCTCTCGTCCTCTCCCCCTAGACTGAGGCCCCGGCCCGTGACCCTCTCGTCCTTCCCCCCAGAGTGCGACCAGGAGGAGGGCGTGAGCTCGCGTGCCTGGCGGACGTCGCTGCTGATCGCGCTGGGGACGCTGCTGGCCTTGCTCTGTGTCCTCCTCATCTGCAGAAGGTGAGCCCTCCAGGGCCTCCGCGGGGGTCCCTCTTGTTGCCGGGGCGACCCTGAAAGTTTTTCACAGAACCGTCCTGAGCATCATTAGGAGCATTTTTGCAACTGAGTCTCGCTCTTGTGGCCCAGGCTGGGGTGCAACGGTGCGATCTCGGTTCAGTGCAGCCTCCGCCTCCCGGGTTCAAGCCATTCTCCTGCCTCAGCCTCCCGAGTAGCTGGGATGACAGGCGCCCAGCAACACACCCAGCTAATTTTTAGTTTTAGTAGCGATGGGGTTTTGCCATGTGGACCAGGCTGGTCTCGAACTCCTGACCTCAGTTGATCTGCCCACCTCGGCCTCGCAAAGTGCTGGGGTGACAGGCGTGAGCCACTATGCCCGGCCAGACCCAGTCTCCTCCTTGCCAGGCATCAGAGCTTCACAAACTGTCAAATGGGTGCAGTGGTAACTTCTGTCTCCCAGAGGGGAAGGGGAGGAGGAAGGGGAGGGGGAGAGGGAGGGGGAGGGACAGGGAGGAGGAGGAGCTGCAAGCTACCGGCTCACGTCGGGCTCACGTCGTAAACTCCGTGACCTGAGGCAGCAAGGGTGTGTCTTGGCAGCTGCACCCCGGGTGGCTCCGGTCCCAGCACCCTGCTCCCTCTTAGACACCAGTGCCTGCCTACGATGATTGTCGGGGGCGTGTCAGGGCCTCGGGGGCCGGGAAAAGGGAGACCCCTCGAGTAGGTGACTGGAGTCTTTTGCTCCGTCCTGGCCCTGCCTGTCCTGGACACGCCATGTCCCGGACGATGAGCTGGTCGGTGCTGGGTTCAGAGCTGGACCATTTCTCTTTCCTCCGAGGTATCTGGTGATGCAGAGACTGTTTCCCCGCATCCCACACATGAAAGACCCCATCGGTGACACCTTCCAAGACGACAAGCTGGTATGTTACGTTTTCCGCCGCGGGAGGGGTCTGGGCGGGCGTGGTGGCCGGTTTGGGAGGCCCAGACGGGCGGACAGTTTGAGGCCAGGAACTCGAGACCAGCCTGGCCAACATGCAGAAACTCCGTCCCTACTGAAAATACAAAATCAGCCGGGCGTGGTGCTGTGTGCACCTGTAATCCCAGCTACTTGGGAGGCTGAGGGAGGAGGATCTCTTGAACCCGGGAGGCGGAGGCTGCAGTGAACGACGATCGAGCCACCGCACTCCAGCCTGGGCGACCAGAGTGAGACGCCCTGGACTAGGCGGCTGGATACCCGTCTGCCGGCGCTGGTGGGCGGCTGCCAAAATCTGCAGGATGAAGGGGGTGGCGGGGGGGACACCGGGCTCCCAGCCCACCGTGATCACGGGCTGTCTCCGCGCCCCACACACCAGGGAACAGCAGATTGTTTTCTTTTTTTTTTTTTTTTTGAGACGGAGGTTTGCTCTTCTTGTGCAGGCTGGAGGGCAGTGGTGCGATCTCGGTTCACCACAACCTCCACCTTCCCGGTTCAGGGTTCGAGCGATTCTCCTGCCTCAGCCTCCCGAGTAGCTGGGACTACAGGGATGCACCAACACACCCAGCTGATTTTGTATTTTGTATTTTGTATTTTTTTATTTTTATTTTTATTTTTTTGAGACGGAGTCTCGCTCTGTCGCCCAGACTGGAGTGCAGTGGCCGGATTTCAGCTCACTGCAAGCTCCGCCTCCCGGGTTCCCGCCATTCTCCTGCCTCAGCCTCCCGAGTAGCTGGGACTACAGGCGCCCGCCACCTCGCCCGGCTAGTTTTTTGTATTTTTTAGTAGAGACGGGGTTTCACCGTGTTAGCCAGGATGGTCTCGATCTCCTGACCTCGTGATCCGCCCGCCTCGGCCTCCCAAAGTGCTGGGATGACAGGCTTGAGCCACCGCGCCCGGCTGATTTTGTATTTTTAGTAGAGACGGGGTTTCACCGTGTTGGCCAGGGTGGTCTCGATCTCCTGACCTCGTGATCCACTCGCCTTGGCCTCCGAAAGTGCTGGGATTACAGGCGTGAGCCACCGCGCCCGGCCCAAAGTGCTGGGATTACAGGCGCGAGCCACCGCACCTGGCCCTCAGAGCCGATTTGAGATGGGACAGGACCCCGCGGATCAGGACCTGGGCTCTGTTATCTGGGGGTGGCTGACTCACCCTGCCTCCTCTTGTCTCTGCAGGTGGTCTGGGAGGCGGGCAAAGCGGGCCTGGAGGAGTGTCTGGTGTCTGAAGTGCAGGTGGTGGAGAAAACTTGAGACCGGGGTTCAGGGCCTGCCGGGGGCTGCCTCAGTCTCCCTGGCCGGGCCAGGCACCTGCACAGCCTGTGGCTGCTGGACGCGGCACAGGAATGGACGTTCCTAACGGGTGGTGGGCGTGGGAGACGCCTGTGCAATGTATAGTCCAAAGTTGCCGGGAAAAGGAAAGAACAGAACTTTTGTGTGTTTACTTCATGATAAAAGTGCTTTTTTTTTTTTTTTTTTTTGCCCCACCCACTGGTCCCCGTCTCTGGATTCAGCCCCATTCCTCCCACACTACTAGACAGACGTTTCCACTTTTTTTTTTTGGAGTCTCGCTCTGTCGCCCAGGCTGGAGTGCAGTGGCGCAATCTCAGCTCACAGCAACCTCCGCCTCCCCGGTTCAAGCAATTCCCCTGCCTCAGCCTCCCGAGTTGCTGGGATGACAGGCACCTGCCACCAACCTCGGCTAATTTTTGTATTTTTAGTACAGACGGGGCTTCACCATAGTGACCAGGTTGGTCTCGAACTCTTGACCTTGTGATCCGCCCACCTCGGCCTCCCAAAGTGCCAGGATTACAGGCCTGAGACACCACACCTGGCCTTTTTTCTATTTTGAGACGGAGTCCCGGTCTGCCGCCCAGGCTGGAGTGCAGTGACGTGATCTCGGCTCACTGCAACCTCTGCCTCCGGGTTCAGACCTCTCCTGCCTCAGCCTCCTGAGTAGCTGGGATGACAGGCACCTGCCACCACACCCGGCCAATGTTTGTATTTTTTAGTAGAGATGGGGTTTCACCATGTTAGCCAGGCTGGTCTCGAACTCCTGACCTCATCCGTCTGCCTCGGCCTCTCAAAGGGCTGGGATGACAGGCGTGAGCCACCGCGACCGGCCTCCAGCATCTTGTAACTGGCTCCTCTAGGACCTCTGAGAAACATCAGCTTTGCTGCTTTCCGAGGGCGCCAGATGTCCTGCCTGGCCTGTGTGTCCTCTCCGGCCCCCAGTTGTACACGTGACCCTGGCTGCACAGCTGTTTTTTAGTGACAGGAGTCTCGCTCTGTCGCCCAGGCTGGAGTGAAATGAAGCCATCTCGGCTCACTGCAACCTCCGCCTCCCGGGTTCACGCCATTCTCCTGCCTCAGCCTCCCGAGTAACTGGGACTACAGGCGCCGCCACCTCGCCCGGCTAATTTTTGTGTGTTTAGTAGAGACGGGGTTTCACCGTGTTGGCCAGGATGGTCTCGATCGCCTGACCTCGTGATCAGCCCGCCTCGGCCTCCCAAAGTGCTGGGATGACAGGCGTGAGCCACCGCGCCCGGCCTGGCTGCACGTCTCTAAGCCACCTTACAGGGCTTGTGTAGCCAGGTACACTCTGATGTCCGTAACCATGCTGTGTCCGTGCACCTTTTTACCCACAGACCTGAGGAGCTGCCCACATCCGGCGAGGGCTCTGGGATCTGCCCTGGCAGGTTCAGTTGCGCTCACACCCTGAGGCCAGCCTGACCTCTGCGTCCCTGCCCTCATTCCCCAGAGCTGGATGCAGGCTTGACTTCTGATCCCCTCCCCCAGGCCCCGTCTCCCTGTTGCGGTCTTCCCGACCGGGCCTCTGCCAGATGGGCCAAACCGAAAACAGGGGTACTTGGAGCTGCAGGAAAATTGGTGAAAGGAGCATTGCCTGTGTGTGGCGGGGGAGGAAAGCAGGGAGAAGGAATCCAGGCAGCAGTGAGGCTGGCAAGGAGGCAGCCTGTCAGCCCACCTGCAGCCCCTGGGGACGGTCCCGATGTCCGCGGCTTTTCCACCTAAAACACGGAACCCTCCCAGGGAGCCCAGGATGAGTCGAAGCTGCCCCACTGCAAATACACACGAAGAACCTTTGTTTTTTTTTTTTTTTTTTTTTGAGACGGAGTCTCGCTCTGTGGCCCAGGCTGGAGGGCAATGGCGCCATCTCCGCTCACTGCAACCTCCGCCTCCCAGGTTCAAGTGATTCTCCTGCCTCAGCCTCCCAAGTAGCTGGGATGACAGGCGCCCGCCACCACGTCCGGCCAGTTTTTGTATTTTTAGTAGAGACGGGATTTCTCCATGTTGGTCAGGCTGGTCTCAAACTCCCGACCTCAGGTGATCCACCCACCTCGGCCTCCCAAAGTGCTGGGATTTCAGGCGTGAGTCACCGCGCCCGGCTTGTTTTTGTTTTTTTGCGACAGACTGTTGCTCTGTCACCCAGGCTGCAGTGCACTGGCACCATCTCAGCTCACAGCAACCTCTGCCTCCCGGGTTCAAGCAATTCTCCTGCCTCAGCCTCTCCAGTACCTGGGACTACAGGCACCTGCCACCATGCCCGGCTAACTTTGCTTTTAGTAGAGAACGGGTTTCACCATGTTGGCCAGGCTGGTCTGGAACTCTTGACCTCATGTGATCCGCCCACCTCGGCCTCCCAAAGCGTTGGGATTACAGACTTGAGTCACTGCGTCCGGCCCCCCCAACCTCTTTTGAGACAAAGTCTCGCTCTGTCACCCCGGCTGGAGTGTAGTGGCACAATCTCAGCACACAGCAATCTCTGCCTCCTGGGTTCAAGCAACTCTCCAGCCTCAGCCTCTGAAGTAGCTGGGATTGCAGGCGTGCGCCACCACACCCGGCTGATCTTGTGTTTTTAGGAGAGACGGGGTTTCTCTATGTTGGTCAGGCTGGTCTCGAACTCCTGACCTCAGGCGATCCACCCCTCACCATCCCAAAGTGCTGAGATTACAGAGCTAAACCACGGAGCCCAACCAGAACTGTGATTTTGGTAGTACCCACGAGGCAGGATTCTCTTAGTAACACCGCGTATTATTTCCTGTGAAGTTACCTCCAACACTCAGCTTGCTAAGAGCCTCAGCATTTCAAGATTGGGCAGGACTGGCCAGGCACAGTGGCTTTTGTGTGTAATCACGCCTGTCACGCCAGCACTTTGGGAGGCCGAGGCAGGCACGTTACCTGAGGTCGGGAGTTTGAGACCAGCCCGGCTGAGGTGGTGAAACCCCGTCTGTACTAAAAACACAAAATTAGCCGGGCGTGGTGGCGTACGCCTGTAATCCCAGCTACGCGGGAGGCTGAAACAGAATGGCTTGAACCTGGGAGGCGGAGGTTGCGTTGAGCCGAGATCACACCATTGCACTCCTGTCGGGGTGACAAGAGTGAGACGCCATCTCAAAGAAAAAAAAAAAGAAGAAAGTCAGTAACGCGAAGTGCACTTGCTGGTCTTTGAACGGTAACTTTGGATACCCTCCCCCACCACCACCAAATCCCCCAAATCCCCCAGAGTCCAGTATACTACGTAGGATTTCACTGGAACTGCTAAGGAAACCATGCCCGGATTACTATGTTAAAATCTATGAAGTCACAGGAGTGAAAACACGTCCAAGAGTGGATGAAGCAGTTACCACGGCTCCAGGCAGGAACTCGGAGCCCAGGTCCCCGTGGGTTGTGGCTGTTTTCTGGAGGGTGTGCAGGACCCATGGGTCCCCGTGGGTCGTGGCTGTTCTGTGGAGGGTGCAGGACCCACCGTGGCTGTTTTGTGGAGGGCATGCAGGGGGTCGTGGCTGTTTTGTGGAGTGTGCAGGACTCACTGGTCCCCGTGGGTCGTGGCTGCTTTGTGGAGGGTGTGCAGGACTCACCAGTCCCCGTGGGTCGTGGCTGTTTTGTGGAGGGTGTGCAGGATCCACAGGTCCCCATGGGTCGTGGGTGTTTTGTGGAGGGTGTGCAGGACCCACGGGTACCCGTGGGTCGTGGCTGTTTTGTGTAGGGTGTGCAGGACCCACGGGTCCCCGTGGGTCGTGGCTGTTTTGTGTAGGGTGTGCAGGACCCACAGAGTTGATGGCATGGGTCGTGGCTGTTTTTGTGGAGGGTGTGCAGGACCCACCGGTCCCCGTGGGTCGTGGCTGTTTTGTGTAGGGTGTGCAGGACCCACAGAGTTGATGGCATGGGTCGTGGCTGTTTTGTGGAGGGTGTGCAAGACCCACTGAGTTGATGGCGTGGGTCGCGGCTGTTTTGTGGAGGGTGTGCAGGACCCACAGGCTTGATGGCAGAAGGTCCTGTTTCTCCACTTGCCTCCGGGCCGAGTCACATGACCAAGACGGGACTCACTGGCCTTTGCTGGTCTCTGATTTTGTCATCGGGACACAAATGAGGGTTTCTACCTGGCAAAGTGCAGAGAGGTAGAGTCTGCCTTTCAGGCCAGACACGGTGGCTCACACTTGTCATCCCACCGTTTTGGGAGGCTGAGGCGGGCGGTCCATCATTTGAGGCCAGGAACTTGAGACCAGCCTGGCAAACATGGTGAAACCCCATCTCCACTAAAAATACTAAAATCAGGCGGGTGTGATGGCGCACGCTTATAATCCCAGCTATTTGGAAGCCGCGGCCGAACTGCTTGAACCTGGGAGGCAGAGGTTGCTGTGAGCCGAGATGGCGCCACCGCACTCCAGCCTGGGCGAGAGCAAGACTCCAACTCAAAAAACAGATTTTTTTTTTTTTTAACTACGGCTGGGATTTGTGGAGAGCCCAGGAGAGCCAGCTGTGGATCCCCAGGGCTGCGGTCCCTGTGGCCCTGCCGTGTGCTGGCACCACCAAGGCCCAACGTTCAGCCTGGTAGAGTCAACACGGCGTTTCTTGCCTCGCAATGAATACATGCAGGGAGCTCGAAGGAAGCTGGTGTGCCCGGCGGTGGGCACCCCTTGTGGTGGGATCCTCACGGGTGAACCCACGGACACACAGCGGCCACTCTGGGGACCCCAGCCGACTCCACTGTTCACGCTGGAACGGGGGCTGGCGTGGCCCTCGGGAGCTGTGGGAGGTGGACAGGAACACAGGCCCTCATGCCCGTTTGGGTCTCCCCAAGATTCAGCCTGAAAATACCCCTCCCCAAAGTGACGGTGTGGGGAAGTGGGGGTCTCCGGGAGTGATGAGGTGGTGAGGCCTCCTGGATGGGATCCCCGCCCTTGTAAAAGGAACTCCGGAGAGCTCCCTGGCCTCTTCCATCGTGTGAGGACACACAGGGAGAAGGCGCCATCCGGAAGCCAGGAACCAGGTACTCACCGGAGACCGAACCTGCCACGCCTTGGTTTTCTGGGACTTCCAGCCTTCAGAGCTAGGAGACACGTGTCTTATTTACAACCGACCCAAGGTGTTACGGTCACACAAATGGTCTCAGAGAAGGCACAGTAAGTGCAGGTGCCCTGGGGACCTCCAGCATTCACCAGGGAGCCCGGCTACATTTCCGCCAGCCTTGGTTTCTACCCCCCTCCTCTTCCCAGCTGTGACCTTGTCCTCTGTGTCCCGGGGGTGCTGGGGAGGCGGCGGCACCGCACGCCAGGAACGTGGGCCGGCCACAGGGGCAGAGCGTGGCCCCACCTGCGTCCCATGGGCCCAGCCCCCATCTGCAGACCCCAGGCTGCCCCGTGGAGAGGTGCGGTCAGGCAGGAGGCCCTCTGTGTCCTCGGTTTATTGTTTTGCAGCAGGATGCCCAACACAGAACATACTTGCTAGTACTCGGCTGTGCAGAAACAGGGGCTAGCGCTGAAGTACACATGGGAAACATGATTCTTTCGTTTTAAATAAATACTTAAAACACGACTCGGGTCCTACAAGCGTCTGGACTCTAGGTCTCAGTGTTGGAGTGCCTCGCCCATGGGCCCGCGGGGACGCCATGGTTCCCTCCCACCCCGTGATCAAGACATGGAATCGGGGGCTGACGAATGGATCGCGTCGCGCCCCTTCTCTACAGCCTTCCCCGGCCGCCGCCTACGGGCAGGGTCCGGCTGGGAAAAAGACAAATGGAATTTCTCGAAGGTTGATGGTCCGCACGGTTGAGGATTCTACGTGGTTCTCTTGGTTCCCTTGGTGTGTGTGGCGAGGAGGCCGCGGCCCTTAGATCACCTTCTTGAGCTCGTCGTACAGGACCAGCACGAAGGCGCCCCCCATGCCCCGAAGGACGTTGGACCAGGCACCCTTGAAGAAGGCCTTGCCCCCCTCGTCTCTGAAGATCTTCCTCCAGCAGTCGACGGTGCCCGTGTACATGATGTCAGCTGCAACGACAGGGACACGGTGACACAGTGAGGGCCTCGCCGCCGAGCTCCTCGAGACACGGACGCCACCTGCACCCTTGAAGACGTTTTATAGAAGTAACACCCCAGACGCCTGAGCCACAGTTCTGATTACAGGAGGGAAACCCGAGGCTCTGGTGACCCCGTGCCCTGAGCTCAAGCCCTCCTCCTAAGCCACTGTGTCTAGGAGGGCTGGACACAGGACTTCAGGCCCCGCCCTGGGCGTCCCCCGTCTCCACCCCTGGCGTCCACGCAGAGAGGGCAGGATCGAGGCTGTGGATGCGGGCGGAGGTTCTAGGAGGTGGGGATGTAGCAATTGCTGCCTGGACCACGAAACCCCAAGATCAGAAGCCCACACCATTCAGGAAAATCCTTCCACACAGCCGGTTACTTTGACACACTGCTGCCTCCCACGCTGGGGGGGAAGTGCCTCCCACGGGCCCAGGCCAAGGAGCTCCTGGTTCCCCTTCCCACTAGCAAGGGTCTCCCGCCTCCCGAGCCCACGCGGCTACCTCCTTTGCGCCCAGACTGCATCATCATCCGCCGCCGGACCGTGTCGAAGGGGTAGGAGACCACGCCGGCCACGGCCGTCACGGTCTGCGCGATCATCCAGCTCACCACGATGTGCGTGTTCTTGGGGTCGGGCAGCATGCCTGCGGGGGAACGGCACGTCACCTTCCAGCGCCTGCACGGCCACCGGAGACCAGGCTCAGCCTCCGCTGTGTGCTCACGGCCACCGGAGACCAGGCTCAGCCTCCGCTGTGTGCTCACGGCCACCCGAGGTGGTGCCGAGCGCTTCCAAGACCACCCGTGCCCCCTCCACGTGGCTGCTCAGTGCCAGCTGATGTTTATAACACAAAAGGTCGGGGCAGGGCCAGGAGGGGAAGAGGCCGCCGGCCACCTACCGGAGCCCGGCAACACAGTTCCAGAGGCCGGGGTTAGGCCTGTTGGGGGAAAAGCGAGGGCCCTGACCTTGTAAAGGGTCACAGTTACGACGGGAGTTACACTGAGTCCTCAAAATCCACATGCTGACGTCCCACCCCCCCACCAGGGCCTCAGAATGCAACTGTACTTGCATGTGAGGTCTCTGAAGAGGTGAGTTAACAGTAAAGGGGGTCAGCAGGGTGGGCCCCCATCCTATGAGCCTAGTGTCCTTCTAAAAGGAGATGAGGACACAGACACACACAGAGGGACGAGCCTGTGAGGACACAGGGAGAAGACGGCGTCTACGAGCCAAAAAGAGAGGCCTCAGGAGGAACCAGCCCTGCCCACACCTGGATCTCAGACATCCAGCCTCCAAGACTGTGGGAGAATCAATGTCTGTTGTTTACCATCCACCCAGTCTATGGGATTCTGTGATAGCAGCCTGAGATGGACTAAGACATCCCATAAGAAGAGGGGATGAGGACACAGACACACACAGAGGGACGAGCCTGTGAGGACACAGGAATTTCCTGATGGCGTCTCCAAGCCCAGGAGAGAGGCCGCAGGAGGGACCAGCCCTGCCCACACCATATCTTGGACCTTCAGCCCACGGGACCCCGAGGGAATGTCTGCGCATCGATCCCGTCTCTGGGACTTTGCGACGGCCGCCACACGTACCCTTGGCTGTATCGTACACGCCGAAGTAGGCGGCCCGGTAGATGATGATGCCCTGCACAGAGACACTGAAGCCCTGGTACAGGCCCCGGATGCCGTCGGACTTGGTGATCTTCACCAGGCAGTCTCCCAGGCCCCGGAACTCGCGCTCTGTGCCTGACTTTCCCACGTCCGCGGCCAGCCGGGTTCTGGCGAAATCCAGGGGGTACACGAAGCAGAGGGAGGTGGCGCCGGCCGCGCCGCCGGAGGCCAGGTTGCCCGCAAAGTACCTCCAGAACTGCGTGTGCTTGTCCACGCCCCCCAGGAAGATCTGCTTGTACTTATCCTTGAAGGCGAAGTTGAGGGCTTGAGTGGGGAAGTAGCGGATGACGTTGGCCAGGTTGCCCCTCCAGAACGACAGCACGCCCTGCTCCTTGGGGATACGGACGATGCAGTCCACGATGCCCTTGTACTGCTTGTCGGCGGCGATCTGCTTGCTGGCGTGCTGGACCTGTGGGATGCAGAGGGTGTCCAGACCAGACCCGGGGCCAACCACCCGAAACATCCCAGCTACAGAGTGATTTTTTTTTTTTTTTGGATGCAAATCAGTCTTGTTGCCCAAGCTGGAGTGCAATGGGGTGATCTCGGCTCACTGCAACCTCTGCCTCCCACGTTCAAGCGATCCTCCTGCCTCAGGCTCCCAAGTTGCTCGGATTACAGGTGCCCGCCACCATGCCTGCCTCATTTTGTTTATTTTTTTTTTTTTTGAGACGGAGTCTCGCTCTGTCGCCCAGGCTACGGTGCAGTGGCCGGATCTCAGCTCACTGCAAGCTCCGCCTCCCGGGTTTATGCCATTCTCCTGCCTCAGCCTCCCGAGTAGCTGGGACTACAGGCGCCCGCCACCTCGCCTGGCTAGTTTTTTTTTTTGTATTTTTTAGCAGAGACAGGGTTTCACCGTGTTAGCCAAGATGGTCTCGATCTCCTGACCTCGTGATCCGCCCGTCTCGGCCTCCCAAAGTGCTGGGATTACAAGCTTGAGCCACCGCGCCCGGCCTCATTTTGTTTATTTTTAGTTGAGACGGGGTTTCACCGTGTTGGCCGGGTTGCTCTCGAACTCCTGACCGCAGGTGATCCTCCTGCCTCGGCCTCCCAAAGGTGGCATGAGCCACTGTACCCGGCCAGAGTGCATCATCCTGTTTAGAAAACTAGCTTGTGGGCATTACTGGTAAGTTGTCCTCATCTTTCTCTTTTTAAAAAAAGATAGGGTCTCATGCTGTTACCCAGGTTGGAGTGTAGTGGTGCGATCTCACCTCACTGCAGCCTCCAACTCGTGGATTAGGCCATTCTCCCGCCTCAGTCTCCCGAGTATCCGGGTCTACAGGTGCACAACCATCAACCCCCACTAACTTTAAAAATTACTTTGAGAGATGGAGTCTTACTACGGTGACCAAGCTGCTCTCAAACTCCTGAGCTCAGGTGATCCTCCCTGGACCTCTCGAAGCGCTGGGACACCCTGCCCTGCTATGTTTTAAAAAAAATTTTAAGCTGGGCACGGTGGTTCACGCCTGTAATCCCAGCACTTTGCAAGGCTGAGGTGGGCGGATCACGAGGTCAGGAGATCGAGACCGCTAACACAGTAAAATCCCCGTCTCTACTAAAAATACAATTAGCCGGGCGAGGTGGCAGGCGCCTGTAATCCCAGCTACTCGGGAAGCTGAAGCAGGAGAATGACATGAACCCGGGAGGCGGAGCTTGCAGTGAGCTGAGATCGCGCCACTGCACTCCAGCCTGAAATTTTTTTAAAGATGTGGGGTCTTACTACGTTGCCCTGGCTGGTCTCAAACTCCTGAGCTCAGGTGATCCTCCCTGGGCCTCTCAAAGTGCTGCGATACCCAGCCCTGTAAGTTTAAACATTTTTCTTAGAGGTGGGGTCTTGCTATGTTGCCCTGGCTGGTCTCAAACTCCTGGAACACGCCACCCTGCTAAGTTTAAAATAATTATCTTAGAGGGCTGGTCTCACACTCCTGAGCTCAAGCGATCCTCCTCGGGCCACTCAACGCACTGGGACGCCCTGCTTCCTTCAGTTAAAATAATTTCTTTTTGAGGTGGGGTCTTGCTCTGCTGCCCCCCCACTGCTCTCAAACTCCTGGCGTCAAGCGATCCTCCCCCGGGCCTCTCAGAAGCGCTGGGATCGCGGGCGTGACCTGTCCTTGCAGCCAAACCCATTCATTCCCATCACCGAGCTGGACACTGGGAGTACAACGTGAACAACGACGTCCTGGCAGCAGTGTTCCTAGGCATCACGCTGCTTTCGATAACCCTCTCCCCAAAGACAAAAAAATGCATCGCTCTGGATCAGAATTACACAACTGAGCTATGAAGAGGGGGGTGAGAACCACCAGTAACTATATCCTGGTTATTCCAGGACACCTGCGGGCAGGCTCGCTGCCCCGTGGGCCTTAGAATTGCCCTTCACGGTGGACGGGGCAAGAGCAGTCACCGGCCAGGCAACCGCCGGAAAGGCTGGTCCCAGGCCGGAGGACCCGCAGGATTGAGGTCAAGGTCAAGGCCCGCCCGCCCGGTGCAAGGTGCATCCCTGGGCCCTGCTCCATCGCGCATGCGCCCTCAGGCCCGTGCCGCATCCCCCGCCGCCGGCCGGACCCAGTGCGCACGCGTGGACGTCGCCACGCCCTGCCGCAGCGGTCACGTGACGCTTGCCCCGGAAGCCGGCGGCGCATGGACAAAGCCATCGCGGCCTTCCACTTCCGGCGCCCGCCTGCAGGGTTCCGCTGCCCGCGTCCCCTCCCGGCCCGGCCACTCGGTTCCCGTCCCCCCATCCCCGGAGCGGCCGCGCCCGCGTCCCCACCTGCAGCAGTAGCTTGACCCGCTCGATCGGAGCCACGGCCGTCTTGGAGATGGCGGCGGCGATGCCTCCGGCCAAAAAGTCCTTGGCGAAGGAGATGGCCTGTTCCGTCATGGTGGCGGGGCGGGCAGCGGAACGGGCGGACAGCCGGAGAGCGGGCGCGGAGAGTGAATGGAGGGCGTCGCTGGCTCAGCCCTGCCGCCACCGGGACCGAAAGGACAGGGCGGCCACCGCGCAGCCGCTAAGGCGCCGACGCCACGCCCACTCTCCGCCCCCACGCCCCCTCGTGCCGCGCCCATTGGCTGCGCCGCCCGGCCACGACCCGCCCCCGCCTGCGTGCCGCGCCCCCGAGGGCTGCCGGGAACCCCGCCGCGCCCCGCCCCGGTCTCCAGCGCACCGCGCCCATTGGCTGCGCTCCCCGGAGACGCCCCGCCCCGCACCCCGAGGTATGCCGGGAGTCAGGCTCCGCCCATGCGCCGTAGGGGCAGCGCGGGGGTGTTCCGCGGCAGCCTTGACCTTGTGAAGGTCACGCCGCTGCCGGTACCCGAGCGGGCTGGCGGGCGGCTGCGGAGTCAGGAGCCCACCCTGGTACCCGGGTCGCTCCGAGAGCGTCACCCGCTTTCTCCCGGAGGCCGCGGCTACCCGGCCGGGATGCGCAACACGTGGTGCCCCGACCCCCGACCCTTGACCCTTGACCTCCAGGCGGCTCCGACCCCGTCACCCTCTCCCGGGTCCCACTTCGGGAGACCCCGTTTCCTGCCGGAGTGTACCCGGGGGACCCCGCGCCGCCCTCCGCGCCCGTCCTGGGTAGGGGGGGTCCCTGGGCCTCTGACCTCTGACCCCGCGGTGCCCTCCGCGCTGGGGCTGGGTGTCGGGCGGGGGGGGG
>NC_037689.1:23305781-23307230 GCF_003255815.1 Theropithecus gelada
ATTTTATTTTATTTTTTAAAAATGATTTTTTTTTTTTTTTAAAAGGATGATAGAAGTATAAAAAGAGAGGCAGGGTGAGGAGAGGGAGGAAGAGACAGAGAGAAGATAGATAAGGAAGGAAGGGGGAAAGGAGGAGAGAGAGGAGAAACAGACTGATGATAGATGAGATACGTAAAAAGTCACAGAGAGGAGGAGACAGAGAGGAAGAGGGAGAGAAAGAGAGACAGAGGCCAGGTGCAGTGGCTCAAGCGTCTTTTAACCCCAGCATTTGGGGAGGCCAAGGCAGGAGGATCGCTTGAGCCCAGGAGTTTGGGAGTAGCCTGGGCAACATAGTAAGATCCCATCTCTACAAAAAAAATTTTAAAAAACTAGCAGGGCATGGTAACATATGCCTGTACTCCCACGTACTGGGGAGGCTGAGGAGGGAAGATTGCTTGAGCTCAGGCGGTCAAGGCTGCAGTGAACTATGATGACACCATTGCCCTTCAGCCTGGGTGACAGAGAGAGACTCCCATCTCCACAGAAAACTTTTTGGTTATTTTTTTTTGAGACTCTCGCTCTGTCACCCAGGCTGGAGTGCGGTGGCGTGATCTCGGCTCACTGCAACCTCCACCTTCTGGGTTCAAGCGATTCTCCTGCCTCAGCCTCCTGAGTAGCTGGGAGTATAGGCGCCCGCCACCATGCCTGGCTAAGTTTTGTGTTTTTAGTAGAGATGGGGTTTCACCCTATTGCTCAGGCTGGTCTCGAACTCCTGACCTCGTAGCCTGCCGGCTTCAGCCTCCCAAAGTGCTGGGATGACAGGTGTGAGCCATGGCGCCCGGCCTCACAAAAAAAAACTTTTTTAAAAAATTAGCTGGGCATGGTGATGCATGCCTGTACTTGCAGCTACTCGGGAGGCTAAGGTGGGAGGATAGCTTGAGCCTAGGAGGTCAAGGCTGCAGTGAGCTGTGACTGCACCACTGCACACCAGCCTGGCCAGCAAAATGAGACCTCGTCTCAAAAAATATATATATATAAAGAGAGCCGGGCGAAGTGGCTCACGCCTCTCATCCCAGGACTTTGGGAGTCCCAGGTGAGTGGATCACCTGTTGGGAGTTCAAGACCAGCCTGACCAACATGGTGAAACCCTGTCTCTATTAAAAATGCAAAATTAGCCGGGCGTGATGGCACGTGCCTACTTGGGAGGCTGAGGCAGGAGGGTTGCTGGAACCCGGGAGGCGGAGCTTGCAGGGAGCGGAGATCGTGCCCCTGCACTCCAGCCTGGGTGACAGAGCGAGACTCTTTAAAAAATATATATATAAATAAATAAAAAGATAATACACAGAGAAAGGGAGAAAGAGAGAGGGGGAGAGAAAAGGATGGAAGTCTCTTGACCAGCTGAACCTATGGGGGGTCCTGTTTCACAGCACAGGTGGGAGCTTCCTCCACCGCCCCTCCCCCCCCCCCCCC
>NC_037689.1:23307264-23342624 GCF_003255815.1 Theropithecus gelada
GATCTGCCCCCCCCCGCCCCCCAAAAGGCTGGGGTTTCAAGGAAGGGCCCCCCCGCCCGCCCAGCTCCCCCCCCCCCCACACCCCCGCCCAGCTCTGTTAAGGTAATTAAGTGTTCTCTGCAAATAGTCCAGGAATTCTCAGTGCAGCAGCGACCTTGAACTCTGAGGGAGCCTGAGCGCCCACCAGATTCCCTCAGGGCCATGTCCTTCCATTGTGGAAATCCGATACCCCTGGAGCCTGGGGTTCCAGCAACCCCACTCGGCTCCAGGAGCAGCCTGGGGGGACGGGAGAAACCTGATATGAAGGCTTTGAGCCGAGAGGGTGCGTGCTGTGTGTGTGTGTGTGTGTGTGTGTGTGTGTGTGTGCGCACCTGTGCCTGTGTATAAACACACAGGTTCGAGCCAGCTGAGCCTTGAGCAACACGGCTCTCAACTGCCCTCACTCATGGATTTCCCTCTGCCTCGGCCACCCCTGGCACAGCAAGAGCAGCCCATGGCTTCCTCCTCCTCTGCAGCCTCCTCAGTGTGAAGACAACAAGAATGAAGACCTTTAGGATGAGCCACTTCAACTTCATAATGGTAAATCTATTTTCTCTTTAGGATTTTCTTTTTTTTTTTTTTTTTTTTGAGATGGAGTCTCGCTCTGTTGCCCAGGCTGGAGTGCAGTGGTACAGTCTCGGCTCACTGCAACCTCCGTCTCCAGGTTCCAGCGATTCTCCTGCCTCAGCCTCCCGAGTAGCTGGGATGACAGGTGCCCGCTATCATGCCTGGCTAATTTTTTGTATTTTTAGTAGAGACGGGGTTTCACCATGTTGGCCAAGCTGGCCTCAAACCCCTGACCTCAGGTGATCTGCCCACCTTGGCCTCCCTAAATGCGGGCATGATAGGTGTCAGTCACTGCACCTGGCCACATTGGCCAACTTTAAATACAGCGGATTTATCCTCCACAATGTCGCGGGCCTCTCACCCAGACGCTGGACTTGCCAACCTCCAAAAATCACATAAGCCAGTTCTTTTTTTGCTGTTCTTTTTTTGATACAGAATCTCAGTCTGTCACCCAGGCTGGAGTGTAGTGGCGCAATCTTGGCTCACTGCAATCTCCACCTCCTGGGTTCAAGCGATTCTCCTGCCTCAGCCTCCTAAGGACCCGGGATTACAGGCACCTGCCACCACGCCTGCCTAAGTTTTGTATTTTTAGTAGAGACGGGGTTTCACCATGTTGGCCAGGCGGGTCTTGAACTCCTGACCTCAGGTGATCCGCCTGCCTCAGCCTCCCAAAGTGCTGGGATGACAGCCGCCTGCCACCTCGCCCAGCTAGTTTTTTGTATTTTTTAGTAGAGACGGGGTTTCACCATGTTAGCCAGGATGGTCTCGATCTCCTGATCTTGTGATCCGCCCGTCTCGGCCTCCCAACGTACTGGGATTACAGGCTTGAGTCACCGCACCCAGCCTAATTTTTGTATTTTTAGTAGAGACGGGGTTTCACCATGTTGGCCAGGATGGTCTTGAACTCCTGACGTCAGGTGATCCACCTGCCTCAGCCTCCCAAAGCGCTGGGATGACAGGTGTGAGCCACTGCGCCCGGCCTCCTTGTAAAACTTGAACGGAAAACTACGTCTTAACAAAAAAAAAAGTGAACGTGACGACGGGCTCTCACCTGGCTTGCAGCTCTCGGCGACCTTGCTGAGTAACTTGTGGACTTTGTCGTCTGACCAGTCGTGCAGGATCCGGCACAGGACATATAGCTCAGCGCTGGGGAGGGGGTCCCTGAAAAAATCACCTGGTTTAAAGACAAAAGGCAACAGGTCCGTCAGGTATGGGAGAAGCAGTCCTCCCGGGATAGATCCTCAGACGGCCACACCCACATTCTAAATCGGATGGAGAAGAGAGGGGTGTGGGCGGGAGTGAGTATATCCCCATGGGGACTTGAACAGAGGAGCTGGTTAGCGATGCCACGGGCGTGCGGTTAGACTCCGGCCGAGAAACTTTCAGCAGTTTCGGAGCCTGAGGTAGGCAGATTGAGCTCAGGAGTTCGAGACCAGCCTGAGCAGCATGGCGAAGCCGTAGCTCTACTAAAAATACAAATTAGCTGGACGGGGGTAGTGGGTGCCTGGAATCCCAGCTACTCAGGAGGCTGAGGCAGGAGAATCGCTTGAACCCGGGAGGCGGAGGCTGCAGTGAGCTGAGATCACGCCAGTGCACTCTAGCCTGGGTGACAAAAAAAAAAAAAAAAAAAAAAGGCAGGGGAGGAAAAAGAAATTCAGAGGCACCACCTGGGCGAGGCAGGCAGAGTCAGCGCAAATGGGTGTCTCCGTCCCCCAGGGAGAGTCGGGGCCACACTGCTAGGGAGTGGGCAACAGCGGGCCTTCCCTGGCGATCCCGATTCAGGCGCCCCAGAAGGGTTGCCTGCAGGGGGGTGCGCGTAGCGGCACGCCCCTCTATGATTGCTGAAATTAAAAGATGGTCTGCTGGAGTGCGGTGAATGGCGTCCCCTTAAAAGATACATTCAGGTGCCGACTCTCGGTCACTGGGAATGGGAACTTATCTGGAAATAGGGTCTCTCTGGATGTCACTGAGTGCAGAATTTCAAGATGAAATCATCCTGGAATAGGGTGTCCCCTAAATGCAATGACAGGTGTTCTTCTAAGAGACAGAAGAGGAGACACAGACACAGAGGAGGAGGCCACGTGGAGACAGAGGCAGAGACTGGAGTGATGCGGCCACAAGCCCAGGGACGCCTGGAGCCCCCGGGAGCTGGGAGAGGCAGGAAGGAGCCTCCCCTAGAGGCTCCAGAAAGAACCAGACACAATTGCAGTGGGTTGGGATGGTGACCTCAAAAGATCTGTCCACGACCTAACCCGTAGACTTGTGAATAGAATCTCATTTAGAAAGAAGGTCTCTGCGGGTGTCATTCAGTTGAGTATCTTGAGATGAGATCACCCTGGATGAGCTGAGCTCTAAACAGAATGACAGGTGTCCTTCTAAGAGACAGAAGAGGAGACACAGACACAGAGAAGGCCACGTGGAGACGGACGCAGAGACAAGTGACGCGGCCACAAGCCCAGGGACGCCGGGAGCCCCCAGGAGCTGGGAGAGGCAGGAAGGAGCCTCCCCACCCTGAGATGCCTTTTGATCTCAGACTCTGGTCTCCAGGACTGGGAGAGGATAAATTCCTGTGGTTTTGGAAGTTGTGACGCCCCCGCTTGGGCTAGTTTGTTCCAGTCACCCCGGGAAACCCCGTAGCTACCGTGTGCTGGTGTGCACCTGCGGATGGTCACAGAAGCGTTTGTATTCACTGATGGTTAACCCTGCTGTGTCCAGCAAATAGGAACCACAGCCAAGCAAGCTGCGAGTTGCATGAGGGGAAAGAAGGGGCGGGAGGGTGTGTGGTGGGAAGTCTGAGCTGCTTTCCCCCAGCTCTGAGGAGAAGGTGCTCTTTCAGGGCTCATGATTTTAAACTTCAGCATTTCCGGCCGGGCGGGGTGTAATCCCAGCACTTTGGGAGGCCGAGGCAGGTGGATCACCTGAGATCAGGAGTTCGAGACCAGCCTGGTCAACACGGTAAAACCCCGTCTCCACCAAAATGACAAAAAATTAGCCGGGCGAGGTGGCGGCGCCTGTGGTCCCAGCTACTGGGGAGGCTGAGGCAGGAGAATGGCGGGAACCCGGGAGGTGGAGCTTGCAGTGAGCTGAGATCCGGCCACTGCACTCCAGCCTGGGTGACAGAGCCAGACTCCGTCTCAGAAAAAAAAAAANATAGGAACCACAGCCAAGCAAGCTGCGAGTTGCATGAGGGGAAAGAAGGGGCGGGAGGGTGTGTGGTGGGAAGTCTGAGCTGCTTTCCCCCAGCTCTGAGGAGAAGGTGCTCTTTCAGGGCTCATGATTTTAAACTTCAGCATTTCCGGCCGGGCGGGGTGTAATCCCAGCACTTTGGGAGGCCGAGGCAGGTGGATCACCTGAGATCAGGAGTTCGAGACCAGCCTGGTCAACACGGTAAAACCCCGTCTCCACCAAAATGACAAAAAACTAGCCGGGCGAGGTGGCGGCGCCTGTAGTCCCAGCTGAGGCAGGAGAATGGCGGGAACCCGGGAGGCGGAGCTTGCAGTGAGCTGAGATCCGGCCACTGCACTCCAGCCTGAGGCAGGAGAATGGCGGGAACCCGGGAGGCGGAGCTTGCAGTGAGCTGAGATCCGGCCACTGCACTCCAGCCTGAGTGACAGAGCCAGACTTCGTCTCAGAAAAAAAAAAAAAGTATCCAGAAAGCTCCAGGGGAGGGGCATGGAGGTCCCCAGCACCTGTGCCTGCAGGCCTGGCCGCTGTAGGATGGTACTAAATTATGGCATGTCAGGTGTCTCGTTTTTTTGGTTTTTTTTGAGATGGAGTTTCGCTCTGTTGCCCAGGCTGGAGTGCAGTGGCGTGATCTCGGCTCACTGCAACCTCCGCCTCCCTCCTGGGTTCAAGCGATTCTCCTGCCTCAGCCTCCCGAGTAGCTGGGACTACAGGCGCCCGCCACCATGCCCGGCTGGTTTTTGTATTATTAGTAGAGATGGGGTTTCACCATGTTGGCCAGGCTGGTCTTGAACTCCTGACCTCAGGTGATCCACCCTCCTCAGCCTCCCAAAGTGCTGGGATGACAGGCGTGAAGCCAGCGCACCCAGGCTCATCCACCTGTTTGGAGATGCCCTCGTGTCTCTGTGGACCCACACACAGACATGCACAGGCATACCCACGGACACAGACACGCAGGCACACACACATACACCCATCCAAATGCACAGACGTACAGACATGCAGACACAAAGGCACACATGCAAGCACACACACTAGAAAGACGTGCACACACAGACACAAGCACGGACATACAGAGATACCCTGACAGGCCCACATAGACACACTCAGACGCAGACACATGCACAGATGGGCACACAGACACACACATACACACATACAGCGACAGGCACACACGCACACAGACGCAGACACATGCACAGATGGGCACACAGACACACATACAGCGACAGGCACACACACACACACAGACGCAGACACATGCACAGATGGGCACACAGACACACAGACGCAGACACATGCACAGATGGGCACACAGACACACACACACATACAGCGACAGGCACACACACACAGACGCAGACACATGCACAGATGGGCACACAGACACACACACACAGACGCAGACACATGCACAGATGGGCACACAGACACACACACAGACGCAGACATATGCACAGATGGGCACACAGACACACACATACAGCGACAGGCACACACAGACGCAGACACATGCACAGATGGGCACACAGACACACAGATACAGCGACAGGAACACACACACGCAGACACATGCACAGATGGGCATATAGACACACACACACATACAGCGACAGGCACACACACACACAGACGCAGACACATGCACAGATGGGCACACAGACACACACACAGATACAGCGACAGGAACACACACACAGACGCGGACACATGCACAGATGGGCATATAGACACACACACACACAGCGACAGGCACACACACACACAGACGCAGACATGCACAAATGGGCACAGACACACATACACATACAGCGACAGGCGCACACACACACAGACGCAGACACATGCACAGATGGGCACACAGACACAGCGACAGGCACACACGCACACACAGATGCAGACACATGCACAGATGGGCATGGAGACACACAGACACACCAACAGACAGGCACACACATGCACACGGACGCAGACACATGCACAGATGGGCACACAGACACAGAGATACAGCAACAGACAGGCACACACATGCACGCAGACAAGCAGACACATACATGTACCCTCAGAGACACATACACACCACAGAGACGTGCACACACACGTGGACACAGACACACACAGTCTCACGCACAGACACACACACATAAGGACATACTACACAGACACACAGACACGCACACAAGCACAGCAGACACATATGCAGACACCGACACACACCATGGACACAGACGGAGACACACAGACATGCACACACATATGCACACGGAGACACAGACACACACAACCACAGCAGTCACATATGCACAGAGACACCCACCGGCACGCAGCATATGCACACATACACACAGACATGCACACACAGACACCCACCAGCACACAGCATGCACACAGACACAGATGGGCAGAGACGCACAGACATGCACACCTATATCCACACAGGCGCACACACACACCCTCACAGAAACATATGCAACCACACACCACAGAGACGTGCACACACACTCAGACACAGACACACAGAGTCTCACGCACAGACACACACGGACATACCACACACAGAGACACAGACACACAAGCACAGCAGTCACATATGCACACAGATACCCACAGACACCATATGCACACCGATGCAGACACACAGACATGCCCACAGAGACACACATGCACACACAACCCNGCACACCGATGCAGACACACAGACATGCCCACAGAGACACACATGCACACACAACCCCAGCAGTCATATATACACACACCCATTGGCACACAACATGCACACAGAGGCAGACACACAGACATGTACATATATATCCACACACACACACATACTCTCACAGAAACATATGCAACCACACACCAGAAACGTACAGACACATGTGTGGATGCAGACACACACGCACACACACGTTCTCACGCACAGACACGCTCAAGGGCATACCACACACACATGCAGACACGCACACACACAAGCACAGCACACAGTCATGTATGCACACAGACACCCACCATGGAAACGCCCACGCAGAAACACGGGTACACACACAGCCACGCACTCTGTCTGGAAAGAGATGACGGAGCCTGGAAAACGTTGGCAGGGCGAACGCGAGGAAGGCTCACCTGCTGCGAAGTGGATCTGCGCTGCCTGCGGTCCGGCGGGCTGGAAGTGGACGGCCAGCTCGACGACGTCCGGGAGGTCAAACACAGTCACCTGGAGACGAGGGTACTCGCGGGCCAGCTCTCGGGCCAGTGCCCCTGTGCAGCCTGCGGGGAAGCAAATGCACGCTCTGCGGCCGGGTCGTCCTGGTGCCTACGGAACGCTGACGACTCCACAGCTCAACCGTGGCAGAAGTCATGTTCGAGGGCATGGCACGGAGACCCATGCTGGAAGGGAAAGCCAGTGGTGGGGAGTTCACTGGGGTCCCAGACAAGACTGTGCAAGCAGGTGAGTGCGGGGGCACAGACCTGCAGGGAAATCCTTCCAGCCCAGGGGTGTACACTGTACTCCTCCCTTCTCCTTCCTGCCATGGGGATGTATACACGATGGTCGGTGCAACAGCAGCCACTCTGGGCCACGTGTGGGGGCACAGACCTGCAGGGAAATCCTTCCAGCCCAGGGGTGTACACTGTACTCCTCCCTTCTCCTTCCTGCTGTGGGGATGTATACATAATGGCCGGTGCTACAGCAGCTACTTTGGGCCACGTGTGGGGGCACAGACCTGCAGGGAAATCCTTCCAGCCCAGAGGTGGGGGCTGTACTCCTCCCTTCTCCTTCCTGCCATGGGGATATAGACACAATGGCCGGTGCTACAGCAGCCACTCTGGACCACAAGGAGGAGAGGCATTCCGAGGTTGGGGAAATGTAAGCTGACGGTGTGAGAATCGTCCCAGGGCCCTGATCCCCCAGCAACCCTTGGGAACGTGTCTACTGCTCCATCCACTGTCCAGGGCTGGGGTGGGGTGGAGGGTGAGTCAGGATATAATCAGACTTGCTGAGGGGAAGCCAGCGGCTCCAAGGTGCCCTGCCTCAGCTCCGCGGCCAACAGAGAGGGCCCCAGAGTCTCTCGGGGGACGTTAAGGCATCCCCGGGGGCCTCCTGGAATGTGGGAATATCCACCCCCCATCGGGGACTCAGCCTGGCCCAGTTCAGGTCGTCGTCAGGTTTCTCAGTGGAAAAAGGCAGTTTGCAGGTGTCCTGAGCAGGGAAGATGCCCGCGGCTTAATCAACGAAAGGAAGGAGAGCCCTGGTGGGGGGGCCGGGGGGGGCTACCCACCTCCCACGTCGCAGGCGGAGGAGAAGCAGGACAGATCGAAGGCCGTGGCCACCTGGCGCGCAGTCAGCTTCGCCACGCCGTGCATGGCCTGCATGAACCGCAGTTGCGTCTCCGGGCTCCGGTAGTACGCGTCCTGGAACACAGCGGGGGCTCAGGGGCGCCAGGGAGCACGGGCCGAGGGTTCGCCCAGCCTCTCCCCGGGGGTCCGGAGGGAGGAGCGCAGGGCTCCAGGGCGTGGGGGCTCAGCCAGGCCTGGGCTGCAGAGGAGACTTCTCACCATAGCTGTGTTGGGCGCCCCTGTCTCTGTGGGGGCTGGGCTGGCTGGGGGCAGAGGACCCCAAAGTGCTGGGCCGTCTCCTTGGAATCACTTGGTCCGCATCACAGCCTGAACTCCACGCATTTGAGTTTCCCAATAGGCTTTTCACAATCAAGCTTTTCACCCTGGAGGGTGCTCGTGCTTCAGCATGCCGGTGCGGTGTGGCAGAGGGGGCTCCTCTGAGAATTCCGGTGTGCAGAGGAGAAGCTCCACTCCGAGCTTCCCCACGTCCCCCCCGGTGGCACCTACCCCGGGTCCCAGAGGAGCCCAGGCCCATCCTGGCTCGGGGCTGCGTCCGGGGTTCGCCCAGACATCCCCTGTCCCCGCCAGGGCAAGCAAACCCTGCTGAGGCTGCTTCTGAGCCTGACTCCCAGCGGGGACGGCCCCGCTCCATCCTGGCTCCCTAAATCCCACGGGGGCTGCCAGCCCTCCCCTGTGTGGGCGGCAATGATGGGGCTTAGGGATGTGTCCTCTGCGATGCCCAGGCCAGCTGCTCACGCCGGCTCGGGGGCCCTGGCCACGCCTCTCGGCTTCTCTCTTCACCACTGGCTTTTCTCTGTCTCCGACTCTGTCTCCCTTGGTCTCTGTCTGTCTATCTCTGTTTGTCTCCCTCGGTGTGTCTCTGTCTTCCTCTTTCTCTCTTTCTGTCTCTGTCTCCTTCTGTGTCTGTTTCTGTCTTTCTATCTCCCTCCGTCTCTGTCTCCCTCTATCTGTGTCTCCTGTTTCTGTCTCTGTCTGCCTCTATCTCTGTCTCTCCAAGCCTCCCTGTCCCTGTGTCCCTACCTCACTGTCTCTCTCTGTCTCTCATCTCCCTCTATGTCTCTGTCTGTCTCTTTCTGTCTCCCTCTTTGTTTCCGTCTCCTTGTCTGTCTCCCTCGATCTGTCTGCTGTCTCTGTCTCTCTGTCTTTGTCTCTCTCTATCTCTCTCAAGTCTCCCTGTCTCTGTCTCCCTATCTCACTATCTCTCTCTGTCTCCCATCTCCCTGTCTGTCTCCCTCTGTCTCTCTGTCTTTGTCTCCCTCTATCTGTGTCTCTGTCTCCCCGTCTCTGTCTTCCTACCTCACTGTCTCTCTCTCTGTCTCCCGTCTCCCTCTATCTCTGTCCTATCTCTCTCTCTGTCTCCCTGTCTCTGTCTCCCTATCTCACTCTCTCTCTCTGTCTCCCATCTCCCTGTCGGTCTCCCTCTGTCTCTCTGTCTTTGTCTCCCTCTATCTGTGTCTGTCTCCCCGTCTCCGTCTTCCTACCTCACTGTCTCTCTGTCTCCCGTCTCCCTCTATCTCTGTCTTTCTGTCTCTTCTCAGTGTCCCCGTCTCTGTCTCCCTCTATCTCCCTGTCTCTGTCTGCCTCCATGTCTGCCTGTCTGTCTCTGTCTCCCTCTGTTTCTCTGTCTCCCTGTCTCTCTCTCTGTGTCTCCCTCTGTCTGTCTGTCTCTGTCTCTCCCCGACATCTGAACGAAGCCCCAGGCTCCCCGGGGTTCATCTCTGCAGCACACACGCTCTCTGACTCGGCGCTCAGTGCCATAGGGATGAAGGTTGCCAAGGAGGAATGAGGCCACGGCTGGCTGAGCCCACAGCTGACTCCCCACGCCCATGTGGTACGGCCCTGCAGACCGAGACCCCCTCCGCGCCCGCAGAGGCCCCACGGACCCCACAACGTCTCGCACGTCCACCTCAGAGAGGTTCTGGGCGGGGAAAGGGGAAGGAGGGGTGAGAGGATGCAGCCAGCGCTTTGCAAACGGCAGTCTCGGATAAGCAAGTGTCGATTCCATTGAAGCAAAAAAACAAAACAAAACAAAAAAAAACCAGGGCATTCATTTAACGCAGCCTGTCCCTCTCCTTCCTGTTTTTCTGCTTTTGAGACAGAGTCTTGTTCTGTCGCCCGGGCTGGAGTGCGGCAGCACGGCTCACACGGCAGCCTCGACCTCCCGGGTTCGAGGGACCCTCCCACCCACCTCGGCCTCCCGAAGTAGCTGGGATTACAGGCTCATGCCACCATGCCCGGCCTAATCGTTAATTTTTTTTTTTTTTTTTTTTTTGCAGAGATGGGGTCTCACTATGTTGCCCAGGCTGGTCTCAAACTCCTGGGCTCAAATCATCCTCCCGGCTCGGCCTCCCAAAGTGCTGGGATGACAGGTGCGAGCCCCTGTGCGTGGCCTTCAGACCCGTTTCTAGCAGGGAATTCTATGTTCATCGGCTGCTGGATAACGGTGGAGGAGGGTCTACCTTCCACCTGTTCCCGGGCTGAGGGACGCAACGGCCACAGCACTAAGGTCTCCAGGCGGAACGAGCCGAGCCTTTGGGATCCGTCAGACCGGAGACAGATGGATCAAGGTGCCTGCTGAGCTGGGTGCCAAAGTGCTTTAGCAAAATGCACGCTAGGTGGAAAAAGGTGTGTGCGGGGCTGTTACGCTACCTGGAACAGATCTTCCACCTTCTTCCCCAACAGCCTGTGGTGCTGGTCTCTCCCCTCTCGGACGGCAAACTCCAGGTACGTGAACAGGTTCCAGATGACGTCGTTATTTTGCAACATGAAGCCGTGCAGAGAGTACTCACTGTCCGACGCCAGGTAAAGGTTCGCTGTCTCCGTGTTACTGTAACCTGAAGAAACGGGGACGGTCCTGTGACCTCCTAACGAGGAAACCCAAGGAAACCTGACCGTAGGGGACGCATCACTGAGATGTTACGATCAACATCATCGGCCGGGCGCGGTGGCTCACGCCTGTCATCCCAGCGCTTTGGGAGGCCGAGGTGGGCGGACCACGAGGTCGGGAGATCGAGACCATCCTGGCTAACACGGTGAAACCCTGTCTCTACTAAACATACAAAAAAAATTAGCCGGGCGTGGTGACGGGCGTCTGTAGTCCCAGCTACTCAGGAGGCTGAGGCAGGAGAATGGCTTGAACCTGGGAGATAGAGGTTGCAGTGAGCCGAGATCATGCCACTGAACTTCCAGCCTGGGCGACAGAGCGAGACACCATCTCAAAAACAACATCAGCCGGGCGCGGTGGCTCACGCCTGTAATCCCAGCACTTAGAGAGGCCAAGGCGGGCGGATCACGAGGTCAGGAGATGGAGACCATCCTGGTTAACACGGTGAAACCCCGTCCCTACTAAAAATACTAAAAATTAGCCGGGCGAGGTGGCAGGCGCCTGTGGTCCCAGCTACTCGGGAAACTGAGGCAGGAGAATGGCGTGAACCCAGGAGGTGGAGCTTGCAGTGAGCCAAGATTGCGCCCCTGCACTCTGGCCTGGGTGACAGAGCGAGACTCCGTCTCAAAAACAAAATAAAATAAAATAAACATCATCCATCTGACTACAGCCACCTGCGAGGCTGATCCTTCCTTCATGGTTGTGGCCACACTTACATTCCCAGTTATGCAATCAAACCCCCATCTAGATGTGGCTGTGGAGGTGCACGGAAGCTGGCGTTTGCATCTACCATCGGTTTGACATTAAGGAAAGGAGATGAACCTCCAAACTGTGAGAGGGCTTCATCCAGCTCACTGAAAACCCCAGAAGCAAGCCCGTCCAACTCCTGTCCAACTCCTTCCATCCATTCCCCCACCCAGCTACCCATCCACCGAGCCACCGATACATCTATTCATCCACCCGTCCACCCACCCATCCATCTGTTCACCCACACTCCCAATCATCTACCCAGCCATGCACCCATCCATCCACTCATCCATCCACATGCCCACTCATCCATCCACGCACACATCCATCCATCCATCCATCCATCCATCCATCCATCCGTCCACCCACTCATCTGTTCACCCACACTCCCAATCATCTACCCAGCCATGCACCCATCCATCCACTCATCCATCCATTCACCCACCCATCCACATGTCCACTCATCCATCCATCCACACAGGTATCCATCCACACATCCATCCATCCATCCATCGATCCATCCGTCCATCCATCCGTCCACCCACTCATTTGTTCACCCACACTCCCAATCATCTACCCAGCCATGCATCCATCCATCCACTCATCCATCCATTCACCCACCCATCCACATGCCCACTCATCCATCAGTCCACACATGCATCCATCCATCCATCCATCCGTCCATCCATCCGTCCACCCACCCACTCATCCATCCACCCATCCATCCACTTACCCACCCATCTATGCACCCATCCACCGATTCATCGATCCATCCATCCATCTACCCATCCTTTCATTTATCTATCCATTGTATCCATCCATCCATCCACCCACCCACCCACTCATCCATCCATCCACCCATCCATCCACTTACCCACCCATCTATGCACCCATCTACCGATTCATTGATCCATCCATCTACCCATCCTTTATCTATCCATTGTATCCATCCATCCATCCACCCACCCATCTGCATGCCCACTCATCCATCCATCCACACATCCATTCACCCACGTACCCATCCAATCATCCACCCATCCATCCACACATCCTTCCATCCACACATCCATCCATCTATCCACCCACCCACCCATCCACTCACCCACTCATCCATCCACTTACCCACCCATCTATGCACCCATCCACTGATTCATCGATCCATCCATCCACCCACCCTTTCATTTATCCATCCGTCTATCCGTCCATCCATCTATCCATCCACCCATCCACTGATCCACCAATCCATCCACCTTCCCATCCATCCATCCATCCATTGATCGATCCATCTGTCCATCCATTCATCCTTCCATCCATCCTTCTATCAATTCTTCCCATCATCTATGTATCTATCATCTCTGTATCATCAATCTATATCAAGGTATCTATGCATTTATCATCTATCTATGTATCTGTCTACCCATCCACCCACCTTATCTGTCCATAAACATCAATAGGCAAGTAAATTAATGTCTGTGTGCACACCCTACTGGGTTCTATTTCTCAGGAGAACATGGACTGATACAGCCCCTTTGAGACTAGAGCCCATAAGGACGTCACGCTTCTCCGGCGTGCTTGTGGCCACCACTGTTCCCCCTCTCTCATTCACCCTCTGCTTCTCCCCGTTCTGGGAAAAGCAGCGTTCCCGAGGGCAGAGGGGTAGAAGGTCTGGCCCTCCTCGCTCTGCCCGGGCTCCAGGTCACCTTCCCTCAGTGACTTCTACCTGTAAAGATCGTCAGAGCAAAACCCGCTGGGTCCTGTCACCTTGCTCTGTCTTCTCCAGGAGCCCCATGGCAGCACAGACGTCCAGAAGCTTCTCCATTCCACACACAGAGGCATCCACTTTGCTGGCAATATCTGGAGCCTTCTGGGGTGCTTCATCTTTTAACCAATCAAACACCTTCAGCTTGCAAGCAGTGAGCAGGGCCTGTTAAAAAACAAGCGCAGAGAGACCCATGAAGTCACTTGTCGAGTACTTTTGACTCCCGCAGACCCAAAAGAGGCAGACCAATGTTGTCGAAAGTATTCCACGGGGCCACCGAGCCGCCTTTTACAGAGAACGCTGGGGATCTGGAGGATCAAGTCTCCAGCTGTAAAACAAGGCGTACACAAGGTAAAAGCACATCAGTGAACATCATGCAGAAAAACCAGCCCGTGGGAGAAAAATCAACGTGCTGCAGATATGGGCTGAGTTCCAAACCCGTATGTTGCACCCCTAAGACCCCCAGTCCCTCAGGTCAGGATGTGACGGTATGCATAGGCAGGGTTTGAAAGAAGTGATTCAGGTAAAATGAGGTCATTTGGGTGGCGCCTAATCCAATAGGACTGGGGTCCCTATAAGAAGAGATGAGGACACAGACACACACAGAGGGACGAGCCTGTGAGGACACAGGGAGAATTTGGCGTCTCCAAACCCAGGAGAGAGGCCTCAGGAGGGACCAGCCCTGCCCACACCTGGATCTTAGATCTCCAGCCTCCAGGACTGTGGGAGAATCAATGTCTGTTGTTTCTAATCCATCTGGTGGTGATTTAATAATCACCACTTAGTATATTAGAAACACAGATGGAATATGTGCCGTAACTACCTTTATTCCTTATTCACCGCATGTTCTCTGTCCTGGTGATGATGAATGACTGACAGGAGGTGTCAGCCCGGTCTCCCTGTCTCCCCAAAACCTGCGCCCCCTCCTGCACCTGACATCCCCACCTCTGCTTCCCAGAGGCTGCCCTGTAAGGGACCCCTGGTGTTGGGAGGGCTACATCCCTTCTCAGTCTGCTGTGCACCGTGAGGGGACCCTGGGAGCCCAGACCTGCAGAACGGCTGAAAGACGGGGCCTCAGGCTGGGCGCGGTGGCTCACGTCTGTAATCCCAGCACTTTAGGAGGCCGAGGTGGGTGGATCGGCTGACGTCAGGAGTTCGAGATCAGCCTGGCCAACGTGGCGAAACCCTTCAGGAGGCTGAGGCAGGAGAATGGCGGGAACCCGGGAGGCGGAGCTTGCAGTGAGCTGAGAGGGCGCCACCGCACTCCAGCCTGGACGACAGAGCCAGACTCCATCTCAAAAAAAAAAAGAGTCTTTGCAGACGTAAGTAAGCTAGGGGACTTCAGATGAGTTGGAGTCAGTGGATTAGGGAGGCCTCAAAATCCGGTGACAGGTGTCCTTGTAAGAGACTGAAGAGGAGACACAGACACAGAGGAGGAGGCCACGTGGAGACGGAGGCAGAGACTGGAGTGATGTGGCCACAAGCCCAGGGATGCCAGGAGCCCCCAGGAGCTGGGAGAGGCAGGAAGGAGCCTCCCCTAGAACCTTCGGACAAAGCGTGGCCCTGAGAGAACTTGACCTCAGACTGCCAGCCTCCAGGACTGTTGATTCAAGCCGAGTGTGTGGGGTTATCGGTGAAAGCAACTTGAGGAGACAGACACAGGTACCTTTGATAGTTTAAAGCCGTCCAGCAGTTCCAGGAGGCGTGTGGGGAACGGGGGCAGGGTCGCCCGAGTCCTGTGGCACTCGGCCTCGGCCGTGGCCTGTCCGGCCGCTCCCACCTCGGCCTTCTTGTCGCGGCTGCCCGTCTCCCTCTGAGCAGGCTCCGAGCCGCCCCCCTCCACATCACTGAGGTCTTCGAAGGTGTCCACGGCCGGGATGGAGTCGTGCTGGACGGGCTGCCGCAGGTCCTCCGGGCGGGGTGGGTAGTAGAGCTCCACTAGCTGCTTGCAGAAGCGGTTCAGCGGGAAGCCCACGACGTTCAAAAAGTCCCCGTGCACAGACTCAACCAGCATCCCGCCCAGGGCCTGGATCCCGTAGCCGCCAGCTTTGTCCCTGGGTGGGCAGGGGAAGGTTAAGAGGTGACGACGGGGAGAAAAGTTTCCGGGTCTAAAAATTTCAGGGCAAGGCCGGGCGCGGTGGCTCACGCCTGTCATCCCGGCACTTTGGGAGGCCGAGGCGGGTGGATCGCGTGAGGTCAGGAGTTCGAGACCAGCCTGGCCAACGGTGGTGAAACCCCGTCTCTACTAAAAATACAAAAATTAGCCAGGTGAGGTGGCAGGTGCCTGTAGTCCCAGCTAGTAGGGAGGCTGAGGCAGGAGAATCGTTTGAAACTGGAAGGCAGGGGTTGCAGTGAGCCAAGATCGCGCCGTTGCACTCCAGCCTGGCTGACACAGCAAGACTCTGTCTCAAAAAAAAAAAAAAAAAAAATTTCATGTGTTAAATGGGATGTTTTGACATACGTATACATGTAACATCATTAAATCAAGCCAATTATCCTATCCAGCACCTCATGTACTTATTTTGTGTGTGTGGGGAGAAGACTTGAGATCTAGTGTGCTGGCAATTTTCCAGTAAGACAGTGTTACTGAAAGCCACAGTCACCAGGCTGGAAAGAGCCTTGAAATTCTTCCTCCCGTCTCACTTAATTTTTTTTTTTTTTTTAAAGACGGAGTCTCGCTCTGTCGCCCAGGCTGGAGTGCAGTGGTGTGATCTCGGCTCACAGCAACCTCCGCCTCCTGGGTTCACGCGATTCTCCTGTCTCAGCCTCCAGAGTAGCTGGGATTACAGGTGCACGCCACCACGCCCGGGTAATTTTTGTATTTTTTGTAGAGATGGGGTTTCGCCATGTTGGCCAGGCTGGTCTCAAACTCCTGACCTCAGGTGATCCGCCTGCCTCGGCCTCCAAAAGTGCTGGGATGACAGGCGTGAACCACCACACCTGGCCCTGACTTAAATCTTGTATTCTTTGACTAAGTGCAACCGTTTTATATTCCATATAAGTGAGATCCTGTGGTATCTTTCTCTGCCTGGCTTATTTCAGTTGACATAGCATCCTCTAGGTTAAGACACATATATATGTTACGCAGACTCCATCTCTACAAAAACCAAAAACAAAATCGGGCCTGTGCGTTGGTGTGTGTGCCTGTGGTCCTAGCTACTCACGAGGCTGTGGTGGGAGGATTCCTTGAGACCAGGAGTTCAAGACCAGCCTGGGCAACATAGTGAGACCCCATTGCTACAAAAAATTTTTAAAAAGTAGCCAGGCATGGTGGTATCCGTCTGTAGACCCAGCCACTGGGGGGCTGAGGTGAGAGGATCATTTTGACTTGAGAGGTTGAGGCTGCAGGGAGCTATGACTGCCACTGCACTGCAGCCCAGGTGACAGTGGGACCCTGTCTCAAAAAAATAGATAAAATTATTTATATATATAAATATATAAGTTTTTTGTATACTTTTATAATATAAAAATATATTTAATGTAATTATTTTTAATATAATTATACTTATATAGTACATAATATATATTATTATATATTATATATTATATAATTATATATTATATTTATATTATATTATATAATTATATATGTTTATATTATATATAAAATAGATTATGTAATAGGGACTATGTAATATATATAATATTTATATAATATTGTATCATATATAATTAATATGTATACTTACATATAATTAATATATAATTAATATGCATATAATCACACATAACATAATATATTATATTATATATTTATATATTATACATTATATATAATTACTATGTATAATTACATAAATTTAATATATAATATGCATATAATCACACATAATATATAGTATGTGATTAATATGTATTAATATGTATAGTTACATCTATTCATATTTAATACATATATTATCCATTGTATCATAGATTTATATATATAATTCTATATTATATAAATATATAATTACATTTGATAATACATATAACCGATTATATATAACTATATATAACAGTCCCTATTACATAATCTATTTTAACAGTTATATAATCTATAATATAATCTATTGTAACAGTATCTATAATGGTGTATATTACATTAATATTAATTATGACATTAATCATTACTTAATATTAATTAAAATTAATCATTAAAAATTAATCATTAAATATCAATCAAAATTATGATTAATATAATCTATAATAAAATATATTATATGTGCATATTACAGTATAATATATAACACAATAGATTACAAATATATAATATATAAATTATTTGCATAACATATAATTATGTATGATTAATATATGTGTAATACATAAATTATATGTAATTGTAAATATAATTCTATCACGTTACGTTATATAATGTATCATTATGTAGACATGATGTGTGATGTAGATGAGTATAGCACATATAGACGCAGATGGTGGATGATGAGTGAAGCCGACTGGTGCCGGCAGACCTCCCACGCTCACCATTCTTTGGCAGGGACGACAGTTAGAATCACCTCTTAGGGTGACTTTGGATCACACCGTTTCTCAGTGTTAGTTGCAGCCAGCATGCTGGGCACAGACCTCTGGGGTCTCCTCCTGCCACGGCATGAACTTCTCTACCCTGCCCAGGGCCTCCCCCGTCCCCACCGCAGCCCTTGGCTCCCACCCAGCCCCTCTCTGTCCTGGGAGTCTGGCTCTCTGAGCCTCCATGGCTCAGTGTGGTCGTGAAGAAGGAACTGGGAAGGAAAAGTGCTGTCCTGAGTTCTGTGAGCCCCTGGAGCAAATGACCCAACCTGAGCAGGTGCCTGGACGAGCCCCCAGTGAGCAGTGGGTGGCTCAGAAAAGTACAGGTGTGCCCAGGGATATATGTGCTTCCCAGCCGGGCGGCTCTCCCTCTGCCACACGGCCTCAGGAACAGAGGCCTCCTTCTTTCCCAAAGGCCGAGTGGGACCCCGCGTGTGAGGGTGGCCAGAGGCTTCCACACGTGTCCCCCGTCCTCCCCCCGCCCCGAGACTCACATGGGCTCCCCGCTGTGGATGTATTCCCAGAGCAGCTCCTCAGACAGCTCGGAGAACTTCACCGTCGTTTCCTCGTAGAATTCCGAGACCCTGGTGTGCAGCTGACGGTCTGCAGGGACAGAGCCCTGGGGGTGAGCCTGGACGCCAGCTTGTCACCGCCGTGCCCTGACAGTGGCATGGCTGTGCTGTGGAGGTGTGGACTCGAGTGTAGCGCACAGTTCAGATATGGATGGTTCATGGGGGAAAGGGGTTCGTCTCAGACAAGAAAAGAGAGAAAGGGGCCAGGCGTGGTGGCTCAGGCCTGTCATCCCAGCCCTTTGGGAGGCTGAGGCAGGTGGATCACCTGAGGCCAGGAGTTCGACACCAGCCTGGCCAACATGGTGAAACCCCGTCTCTACTAAAAATACAAAAATTAGCCGGGCGTGGTGATGGGCGCCTGTAATCCCAGCTACTGAGGCAGAAGAATCGCTTGAACCTGGGAGGCAGAGGTTGCAGTGAGCTGAGATTGTACCACTGCAGTCCAGCCTGGGCAACAGAGCGAGACTCTGTGTCAAAAAAAAAAGAAAGAAAGAGAGACAAAGCGCACGTTTTCCTTTCTCCTGCACTCTTCCAAATCGGCTGACAACTTTCCCAGGCAGGCCATGAGCACAAACCCCTCTGGGGGTGGGGGTGGGTAACCGTCCCCCTCCCTCCAGCCCAGGGTCCCGAGAATGTCCCAGGTTCTTCTGTCGGCCTCTGGGGGGGACCCTGATCCCCGGGCCGCGGTTACCGTTGCTGGAGCAGTGGACGATGGCGACGCCTGTGAACACGCTGTGTTCTTTCCCACTCAACCTGCAAGACACAACCGGTGACCGTGCTGTGAAACGTGGGAGCTACAAAGCGAGTCTCAAAACCAGGGAGCCAGCGAGGTGTCCTTGGTCCTGGCTCTGTCCCCTTGGTCCTGGCTCCATCCCCAGTCTCTGCTTCCCGACGGTCCTGCCATGTGGTCTCCAGGGAAACCTTTACGGAGAGGCCAAGGAAGGCGTCACAAATCCCACGAGCCGTGTCCCTGACGGGAGGCCCCAGGCCAGGCAGCCCTCAGCTGGGCCTATGGCGGGCAGGGAGGGGCGCGTCTCTCCCATGTCCTGGGATGGGAACGAGATGCCAGGCTGTGGGCTCAGGTCCAGGACACCCAGTGGGAAGGACAGGGCACTGCCAACTTCTCATGGCCCCAACAGTCTGCAGTGGGCGTGAGACACTCTGGGATCGGTGCTGCAGAATCCCAGACAAGGGTGAGCATGGAGGGATGGTGCCTGCCTCCCTGCACAGCTCAGAGAGCACAGCTCACACAGCACAGCTCACACGGCACAGCTCAGACAGCACAGCTCACACAGCACAGCTCACACAGCACAGCTCACACAGCACAGCTCAGACAGCACAGCTCACACGGCACAGCTCACACGGCACAGCTCAGACAGTACAGCTCAGACAGCACAGCTCAGACAACACAGCTCACACAGCACAGCTCAGACAGTACAGCTCACACAACACAGCTCACACAGCACAGCTCAGACAGCACAGCTCAGACAGCACAGCTCACACAGTACAGCTCAGAGAGCACAGCTCACACAGCACAGCTCACACAGCATAGCTCAGACAGCACAGCTCACACAGCCCAGCTCACACAGCCCAGCTCAGACAGCGCAGCTCAGACAGTGCAGCTCAGAGAGCACAGCTCAGACAGCGCAGCTCAGACAGTGCAGCTCAGAGAGCACAGCTCACACAGCGCAGCTCAGACAGTGCAGCTCAGAGAGCACAGCTCACACAGCACAGCTCAGACAGCACAGCTCAGACAGCACAGCTCACACAGCACAGCTCACACAGCACAGCTCAGACAGCGCAGCTCAGACAGTGCAGCTCAGAGAGCACAGCTCACACAGCGCAGCTCAGACAGTGCAGCTCAGAGAGCACAGCTCACACAGCACAGCTCAGAGAGCACAGCTCACACAGCACAGCTCACACAGCACAGCTCGCACAACACAGCTCACACAGCACAGCTCACACGGCACAGCTCACACGGCACAGCTCACACGGCACAGCTCAGAGAGCACAGCTCACACAGCACAGCTCAGAGAGCACAGCCCACACAGCACAGCTCACACAGCACAGCTCACACAGCACAGCTCAGACAGCACGGCTCACACAGCACGGCTCACACAGCACGGCTCACACAGCACAGCGCAGACAGAGGAGCACAGACAGCACAGCTCCGACGGCAGAGCTGAGACAGATCCACCCTGCTGCCCAGGACACCCGGCCGGATATGACGGCTACTCTGGCCCAGAACCTGAGACAGCTCCGAGGCCAGCACGGTGCTCACCGGGACAGCATCCTGTAGGCGTCCTGCTTGTCCACCGGCTTCTCCAGAATCAGCCCCCCGACCGTCTGCGAGAGGAAGGGAACGCAGGGAGTTGGTCCCCCGCCGCCTGAGTCAGGCCCGCGCAAGCCCCACGGCCCCATTCGCAGAAGTCACTCGTTTTATGGAAATGAAGTGGACACGGCCCGAGGTCACCGTATCAAACAACTACCTGAACTGACCACGTTGCCTTACCGCTACCTGCCTGGTTCCAGAATGTTCTCTTCACCCCAGAAGGAGACCCTGGCCCCACGAAGCTGTCCCTCCCCAGTGCCCCTCCCCAGATCCTCTTTCTTTCACTGTGCGTTTGCCCGTTGTGGACACGGCATAGTAATGGAATCCTGCAACGTGTCATCCTCTGTGCCTGCTTTCCGTCACTGAGCGTGATGTTCTCAAGGTTCATTCATGTTCCTTGTGCCTTTCCTTTCCTTTCCCTTCCCTTCCCTTCCCCTTCCCTTCCCCTTCCCTTCCCCTTCCTTCCCTTCCCTTTCCCTTCCCTTCCCCTTCCTTCCCTTCCCTTTCCCTTCCCTTTCCCTTCCTTCCCTTCCCTTCCCCTTCCTTCCCTTCCCTTCCCCTTCCCTTTCCCTTCCCTTCCCCTTCCTTCCCTTCCCTTCCCCTTNTTCCCTTCCCCTTCCTTCCCTTCCCTTCCCCTTCCCTTTCCCTTCCCTTCCCCTTCCTTCCCCTCCCCTTCCCCTCCCCTTCCCCTTCCCTTCCCTCCCCCCCTTCCCCTTCCCCTCCCCTTCCCATTCCACTTCCCCTTCCCCTTTCCTTCCCCTTCCCCTTCCCTTCCCTTCTCCTTCCCCTTCCCCTTCCCTTCCCCTTCCCCTTCCCTTTCCTTTCCTTTCCTTTCCTTTCGAGATGGAGTCTCACTCTTTTGCCCAGACTGGAGTATAGTGGCACGATCTCAGCTCACTGCAACCTCCGCCTCCCAGGTTCAAGTGATTCTCCTGCCTCAGCCTCCCACGTAGCTGGGATTACAGGTGCCCGCCACTACGCCCAGCTAATTTTTTTTTTTTTAGAGATGGAGTCTCGCTCTGTCGCCCGGGCTGGAGGGCAGTGGTGCGATCTCGGCTCACTACAAGCTCCGCCTCCCGGGTTCACGCCATTCTCCTGCCTCAGCCTCCAGAGTAGCTGGGACTACAGGCGCCCGCCACCTCGCCCGGCTAGTTTTTTGTATTTTTGGTAGAGACGGGATTTCACCACGTTGGCCAGGATGGTCTCGATCTCCTGACCTCGTGATCCACCCGCTTCGGCCTCCCAAAGTGTTGGGATTACAGGCGTGAGCCTCCGCGCCCGGCCAGCCTCGTTCCTGTTCATGGCTGCATAGTATTCCACTGTGTGTGGATGGACCGTGTTGTAATTATCCATTTATCCACGGAAAGGCACGTGGGCTGTTTCTGCCTTTTTAGCTGTTGTGAATGGTGCTGCTGTGAACATTTATGTAGAAGTTTTTGGTTGAAGACCTGTTTTGAATCCTTTTGGGTACATACTTAAGAGCAGATGTGTTAGTCTGCTCAAGTCACTATAGCAAAGTCCTACAACCCGGGTGGCTTAAACTACAGAAATTTATCCTCCCACGGTCGTGGAGGCTGGAAGGGCAAGATCCAGGTGTGGGCAGGGCTGGTTCCTCCTGAAGCCTCTCTCCTGGGCTTGGAGACGCCGTCTTCTCCCTGTGTCCTCACAGGGTCGTCCCTCTGTGTGTGTCCCTGTCCTCATCTCCTCTTCTTATGGGATGTCTTAGTCCATCTCAGGCTGCTGTCACAGAATACCATAGACTGAGTGGCTTATAAACAAAAGACATGGGCTGGGCGCGGTGGCTCACGGCTGTAATCGCAGCACTTTGGGAGGCTGAGGTGGGCACATCACAAGGTCAGGAGTTTGAGACCATCCTGGCTAACACGGTGAAACCCCGTCTCTACTAAAAATACAAAAATTAGCCGGGTGTGGTGGCAGGTGCCTGTAGTCCCAGCTACTCGGGAGGCTGAGGCAGGAGATTTGCTTGAACCCAGGAGACGGAGGTTGTGGTGAGCCGAGATCCCGCCACTGCACTCCAGCCCGGGGACAGAGTGAGACTCCGTCTCAAAAAAAAAAAAATGGGTCTTTGCCGATGTAATTAAGATGCGGTTGGAAAGGATTAGGGTGGACACTTTATGGGTGGTGGTGTTATAAAAAGGGGAAACTTTCAGCCGGGCGCGGTGGCTCACGCCTGTCATCCCAGCACTTTGGGAGTCCCAGGCAGGCGGATCACCTGAGGTCAGGAGTTTGAGACCAGCCTGGTCAACATGATGAAACCACATCACTACTAAAAATACAAAAATCAGCCAGGCGTGGTGGCAGGTGCCTGTAATCCCAGCTACTCAGGAGGCTGAGGCAGGAGAATCCCTTGAACCCGGGAAGCGGAGGTTGCAGTGAGCCGAGATCGCACCGCTGCACTCCAGCCTGGGCGACAGAGTGAGATTCTGTCTCAAAAAAAGAGGAATGGGTCTTTGCCGATGTAATTAAGATGCGGTTGGACAGGATTAGGGCGGGCACTTTATGAGAGGTGTCGTCATAAGAAGAGGAAAATGTCGGCTGGGCGCGGTGGCTCACGTCTGTCATCCCAGCACTTTGGGAGACTGAGGCGGGTGGATCACCTGAGCTCAGGAGTTCGAGACCAGCCTGGTCATGATGAATCCCGTCTCTACTAAAAATACAAAAATTAGCCAGGCATGGTGGCAGGTGCCTGTAATCCCAGCTACTCAGGAGGCTGAGGCAGGAGAATCGCTTGAACCCGGGAGGCGGAGGTTGCAGTGAGCTGAGATCGCACCACTGCACTCCAGCCTGGGCGACACAGTGAGACTGTGTCTCAAAACCCGAAAAAGAAGAGGAAAATCTGGACACTGACACCCAGAGGGGAGAAGGCCACGTGGAGATGGAGGCATCGATAGGAACCACGGGACCAGGAGCCAAAGGATACAAGGACCTGCCGGCAGCCACGAGGAGCTGGAGACAGACCAAGACCAACGTCTCCTCAGTACCTGTGGAAGGAACGAATCTTACAGACAGCTTGATGTGTGGCTTCTGTGGCCTCCAGAACTGTGTACCTTCCTGTGCCTTTGTGGTTTTTTTTTGGCGGAGTCTTGCTCTTGTCACACAGGCTGCAGAGCAGTGGCGTGATCTCGGCTCACTGCACCCCCTGCCTCCCGGATTGAAGTGATTCTCCTGCCTCAGCCTCCCGAGCGGCTGGGACCACAGGCGCCCGCCACCTCGCCCGGTTAATTTTTTTTTGTATTTTTTTAGTAGGGACGGGGTCTCACCATGTTAGCCAGGATGGTCTCCATCTCCTGACCTCGTGATCCGCCCGTCTCGGCCTCCCAAAGTGCTGGGATGACAGGGGCGAGCGACGGCGCCCGGCCTCTTCCTGTGCCTTTAGGCCCCTTATCTGGTGGTGGTTTGTGATGGAAGTTTCCGGAAGCGAGTCCACCCCTTTCCTCCACAGGCCAGTGTGTTCATACCCAGGAGGCGCCGCTGGCCCCTGGCAAAGGACTGCGGTCTTCAAGGGAACCCGGAACATCCGGAACAGGCAGAGTCACCCAGCACGTGAAAACCAAGTCGGACGTTAGAAAGCAGGGATCCTGGCCGGGCGCGGTGGCTCAAGCCTGTAATCTCAGCACTTTGGGAGGCCGAGACGGGCGGATCATGAGGTCAGGAGATCGAGACCATCCTGGCTAACCTGGTGAAACCCCGTCTCTACTAAAAAATACAAAAAATTAGCCGGGCGAGGTGGCGGCGCCTGTAGTCCTGGCTACTCAGGAGGCTGAGGCAGGAGAATGGCGTGAACCCGGGAGGCAGAGCTTGCAGTGAGCTGAGATCCGGCCACTGCACTCCAGCCTGGGTGACAGAGCAAGACTCCGTCTCAAAAAAAAAAAAAAAAAAAAAAAGAAAGAAAGGAGGGACCCTGGCCGCACTCACCACGATCGTGTCGGCCCCGATGACCACGTCGGGCGTCCGCAGGTCCTTCTGCAAGAAAGCAAGATTCCGGTTTAGTGGTGACATGCCGTGGGTCTCACAGAGGAGTCTCCACCCCGTTGGTACGGGCGTGAAACAGCAGCACAGGGTGCGAAGCCAGGCCGACTTTGGAAGTTCAGGCTGGGGACGCTCCAAGTCATGAGCAAGGACATGAGTGGGTGTCCCAGCTGGTACCCCTGCAGGGGCTGGAACGTGGGTGAGGCCGGGGCCCACAGGGGCTGCAGGATCAGGGGTCCAGCACTCACGGAGCGTGTCACGGGCACTACGGGAAACACGATGCCTGTTGCATAAGTTTTTGTTCTTCCAGGTTCTACTTGAGGTTGATCCAGGGGCCCCAAGTTGGCCAGAATTAAGAGGCCAAAACACTTTTGACCTGTTCGATGTAATTTCAGAAAAAGGTACTTAGGGCCGGGTGCCGTGGCTCACGCCTGTCATCCCAGCACCTTGGGAGGCTGAGGCAGGTGCATCGCCTGAGGTCAGGAGTTCGAGACCAGCCTGGCCAACACGGTGAAACCCCGTCTCTACGAAAAATACAAATTTATCAGTCGGGCACCTGTAATCTCAGCTACTCAGAGGCTGAGGCAGGAGAATCTCTGGAACCCAGGAAGTGGAGGCTGCAGTGAGCCGAGATGGCGCCGCTGCACTCCAGCCTGGGCGACAGAGCGAGACTCCGTCTCCAACAACAACAAAAAAAAGGCAAGAAAGAAAAAGAAAAAGATACTTAGGGTGATAAAACAAATCCAGGTTGGAAATTCAGCCACAGAGCAGCCGGCAGTCACAGGACATCTGCGTGCAGCTTTGACCTTAGTCGCCCCCAGCCCTGGCCTGCCTAAGCTCTGCATTGCCAAAGGCCACAATCAATATTCCTGTCTTCATAGCACTACTCACAACAGCATTCCCTCTAATGGCTTTCTTCCTTTCCTTTTCTCTCTCCTTCCTTCCTTCCCTCCTTCCTTCCTTCCTTTAATGTCTTCCTTCCTTCCCTTCCTTTAATGTCTTCCTTCCTTCCCTTCCTTCCTTCCTTCAATGTCTTTCTTCCTTCCTTCCCTCCTTCCTTCCTTCCCTTCCTTCCTTCCTTCCCTTTCTTCCTTCCTTTAATGTCTTTCCTTCCTTCCTTCCTTCTTTCCTTCCCTCCCTCCTTCCTTCCCTCTTTCCTTCCTTCCCTCCTTCCCTCCTTCCTTCCTTTGGAGACAGAGTCTCGCTCTGTCACCCAGGCTGGAGGGCAGTGGCGCCATCTCAGCTCACTACAAGCTCCGCCTCCCGGGTTCCCGCCATTCTCCTGCCTCAGCCTCCCGAGTAGCTGGGACTACAGGCACCTGCCACTACCTACAGGCACCCGCCACCACGCCCAGCCAATTTTTGTATGTGTGTTTTTAGTAGAGACGGGGTTTCACCGTGTTAGCCAGGATGGTCTTGATCTCCTGACCTTGTGATCCGCCCGCCTCGGCCTCCCGAAGTGCTGGGATAACAGGTGTGAGCCACCGCGCCCGGCCCTCTAATGTATTTCTTATTATTAAGTGCCATGGCGTATTGTATGGTAACACACAGCAACAGGGGAGCTACATTTACTCTATATCCTAAATGATAGTATTACATTCTTTGTAACAGCAAGTTACAACATATAGTAATAACTGCGTTAATTTTATACATTGTGACTGATATTATATTAATTGGAGTCATACATTATATAACATATAGTAATCGATAAGCTACATGACTTCTCTATCCTAAATAACGGTAGTGTATTAATTATAATAATGTATTACGGCCGGGCGCGGTGGCTCACACCTGTAATCTCAACACTTTGGGAGGCCGACGCAGGTGGATCACCTGAGGTCAGGAGTTGGAGACCAGCCTGGCCAATATGGTAAAGCTCCATCTCTACTAAAATAATAGTGTATTACATAGTAGCATATAGTAACAGATAAGTGACGTAATTCTACATGATGATGCAATTATATTGTCATAGTATATTACATAGTCTCACACAGTAACACATACTAATTCTGTGTATCGCAACACATAGTAATAGATGTTAATTCTATATTGTAACTGATATTACTATATTAATTGCAATATTACATTCATAACATAGTAACAGATAAGCTACATGAATCTTAAATCTTAAATGATAGTAGTATATTAATTATAATTGTATATTGCATTGTAGCATATAGGAACAGATAAACTACATAATTCTATATTAGAAATGATGTTACATTAATTGCAATCAGATATTACATAGTGGCACGGTAATAAGCTACATAATTCTATATCATACTATTATAATATATAATACTATTATATTAATTGTAGAATATTACAACACATAGTAATACTGGACATTAATTGTATACCATAAATGATACTATTATATTAATTGCAAGATAATATTATAACACATAGTAATAAACTACATTAATTGTATATCATAAATGATACCATTATATTAATTGCAAGATAAATTATTTTTTATTTTTTGGACACGGAGTCTTGCTCTATCAGCCAGGCTGGAGTGCAGTGGCATGATCTCGGCTCACTGCAACTTCCATCTCCCGGGTTCATGCAATTCTCCTGCCTCAGCCTGCTGAGTAGCTGGGATTACAGGCGTGCACCACCACGCCCAGATAATTTTTGTATTTTCAGTAGAGATGGGATTTCACCATGTTGGCCAGACTGGTGTCGAACTCCTGACCTCAGGTGATCCTCCCGCCTTGGCCTCCCAAAGTGCTGGGATTATAGGCGTGAGCCACCGCGCCCGGCCATAAGAGATTAGAATACATAGTAATAGATAAGCTACATTAATTGAATATCATACATGATACTATTCATATCAATTGCAAGAGAATATAACACATAGTAATAATCTACATTAATTCTATATCATAAATGATGCTATGATATCAATCGCAAGATAATATTATAACATAGTAACAGATAAGCTACATTAATCCTATATCATAAATGATACTATGGTATCAACTGCAAGAGAATAGAACACCTAGTAATAATCTACATTAATTCTGTATCATAAATGATGCTATGATATCAACTGCAAGAGAATATAACACATAGTAATAATCTACATTAATTCTATATCATAAATGATACTATGATATCAATTGCAAGAGAATATAACACATAGTAATAACCTACATTAATTCTGTATCATAAATGATGCTATGATATCAATTGCAGGACAATATTGTAACATATAGTATTAGATAAGCTACGTTAATTCTATATCATAAATGACACTATATCAATTGCAAGAGAATAACATAGTAACAGATAAGCTACATTAATTCTATATCATAAATGATGCTATGATATAAATTGCAAGAGAATATAACACATAGTAATAATCTACATTAATTCTATGTCATAAATGATGCTATGATATCAACTGTAAGAGAATATAACACACAGTAATAATCTACATTAATTCTATGTCATAAATGATGCTATGATATCAACTGTAAGAGAATATAACACATAGTAATAATCTACATTAATTCTATGTCATAAATGATGCTATGATATCAACTGTAAGAGAACATTGTAACACGTAGTAACAGGTAAGCTTAGTTAATTCCATATCATAAATGATACTATTAGGTTACTTGCAGTAGCGCATTACATTGTAACATAGTAATAGCTCAGCTGTGGCACCAACTGTATCTTGCGAATGACACTTATTTGCATCATGGATATTTAGCACCTGCAAATCCCCTCGTCAGAGCAAAGGAATTTTCATGAGGACAGAAGGGCAGGGGACCCCTTGCCTGGTGCATCCGGCTGGCCACCTCCAAGGCCTTCTGCTTGGCGGTCTCCATGGCGTACCCGTACGGAGTGGCGAAGGAGGCTTTGTCCAGCTTCTCTTTAAACCTGGAGGGGACCACCTCAAACCTCAGACCCTGCAACAGAAGAAAAAGGGGCCAGGAGGGTCAACGACAGAGCCTAAGAAAACGGAACGGAACGTGCAAGATTGGCAGGAGATGTTGGCTACACGCCCCGATCTTCTCCTCCATCCACCGAACCTTCCCTGAGTGTGGCCGGGGAGTCGGAAACTCACCAGAGCTTTCCCTAAGTGTGGTTAGTGGGCCGGGGACTGACCGGGGCCTTCAGGGACTGACCGGGGGCCTTCCTGGCTCTCGACGGAAGAGATTGGCAAAGGAAGAAGCCAGGAATGAAAAGGCCAGCAGGGAACGATTGACTCAGGCCCTGAACGCACGAGTCAATGGTGGGAAAGGGTTCCCGGAGCCCTGACGGTTGGGGTAAAACCATCCTGCCCACAGGAAGTTCAGGAAAAATGCCAGCAGTGATGGCTGCGGGAAAGGAAGCAATGATGGCTCTGAGTCAATCCCTGGTACCCAGGAAGAGACAACAGCGTCCTTGGGGAGGCCTGGTCTGAGAGGTGGTGATCCCCGCAGAGACTGTGGCGTCAGGAATGATGGTGGTAAATGCCCCCAGTGGGGGTGCCCCTGGCTGCCACAACCTGCCAGGGCTCAGGGAACTCTGCATCTCCCCCTCTGACAGACAAGCATCGTCATCATGGACACACACCCCCATGTTGGACACACACCGTCATCTTGGACAGACACCGCCATAGTGGACAGACACCCCCATCTTGGGTACACACCCCCATGTTGGACACACACTGTCATCTTGGACACAAGATTTTTTTGAGACGGAGTCTCACTCTGTCGCCCAGGCTGGAGTGCAGTGGTGTGATCTCGGCTCACTGCAACCTTCGCCTCCCGGATTCAAGCGATTCTCCTGCCTCAGCCTCCCGGGTAGCTGGGACCACAGGCACCTGCCACCACGCCCGGCTAATTTTTTGTATTTTTAGTAGAGACGGGGTTTCACCATGTTGGCCAGGATGGTCTGGATCTCCTGACCTCGTGATCCGCCTGCCTCGGCCTCCCAAAGTGCTGGGATGACAGGCGTGAGCCACCGCGCCCGGCCAAATCTGTTTTCTTTAATACGAGGACACAGTTGGAAAAACTGGCTATTTTACCAAGGCTTTGGCTGCAATGGAGTGCTTTCCTTTAAGGAATGAAACTTGAAGTTACGAAGCCAAGAAAGGCCTTGGAAAAAACTGGTCTTGTATTTTGCGTAGGCAGTCCCTGTACAGGGTTTCCGACCTGTGCTAAGTAAAGAATGTCAGTTTCTGACAGGCCTGGAACCCGAAGCTCTCTTGGAACCTCAAGAGGGAAGGAATTTGCCCAACTCAGAGGTATTTAATGGTACAAACCCGGGGCTGGGCTCAGCTTCAAAAAGGTCCCTGTCTGAGATTCCTTGAATGGAACAAAGTTCCATCAAAGCCAATTTAAACGGTCTATGTAACAAATAATTATTCTTGGCCGGGCGCGGTGGCTCACGCCTGTCATCCCAGCACTCTGACCTCAACCCCAGATCACATAGACTCCTGCCTTATGCCCCGGGGCACCCGGACCATTCTCATCCCCATCACTAGGACTGGGCACGTGGTATCCCTCGCTCCCAGGGTAGCAGACCTCCAGTCCTTAGTCCCCAAGAGTAGACTCCTGCCCCCCCGGTCTATCCATAGGCAACCAGTAACCAGCACTTTGGGATGCCGAGGCGGGCAGATCACAAGGTCAGGAGATGGAGACCATCCTGGCTAACACGGTGAAACCCCGTCTCTACTAAAAATACAAAAAATTAGCTGGGCTTGGTGGCAGGTGCCTGTGGTCCCAGCTACTCAGGAGGATGAGGCAGGAGAATCGCTTGAACTGGGAGGGGCGGAGCTTGAAGTGAGCCGAGATCACGCCACTGCATGCCAGCCTGGGCGACAGAGGCAGAGTCTGTCTCAAAATAAATAAATAAGTAAACAAATAAAAGTAAAAATAATAATTGTTCTTTCTGCACTGTATACAAATAAGTAGGCCAAGTATAGCAAAGCAAACTGGTCCTACCGTAATTCGTCTTTTAATAAAAGTGGTGAAAGTGGAAAAAGAAAAACCATGTTTCAAAAACGATAGTCACCCCTTGTCGTGAAATTCTAGTCTTGCCCTTATGGTTTTCAGTTTTTATGATTTTCTACAGTTTGAATTAAATGCTCATTTTTCTGGCTACAAGTCTCCAAGATCATGTTTTCCATTCTTTTCCTTTTTCTTTCTTTTTTTTTTTTTGAGACGGAGTCTCGCTCTGTTGCCCAGGCTGGAGTGCAGTGGCCCGATCTCAGCTCACTGCAAGCTCCGCCTCCCGGGTTCCCGCCATTCTCCTGCCTCAGCCTCCCGAGTAGCTGGGACTACAGGCGCCGCCACCTCGGCCGGCTAGTTTTTTGTATTTTTTAGTAGAGACGGGGTTTCGCCGTGTTAGCCAGGATGGTCTCGATCTCCTGACCTCGTGATCCACCCGCCTCGGCCTCCCAAAGTGCTGGGATTACAGGCTTGAGCCACCGCGCCCGGCCTTTTCCTTTTTCTTTGTCCCCATTTTTCCTAAGTGAAAAGCCCTGAAACCTAAGCTCTACTCTCTTCAAGCCCTGTGAGCTTAAAGCTAGATGTTTCAACAGGTGCTGCCTCAAAGGCCCCCAAATAAAGACGGCTGCCAGGAACAAATCAGCCTCTTCCCCTCCCTCCAGTGCTGTGTTTGGTGACCTGTAACCATGACCTCCCTCAGCAGGAGGTGGTCAGAAAGAACGAACCACCCCTCGTCCTTTTATAACTAGAGGGTCTGGATTCACACAGCAGGAGCATCGCCATCTTGGACACGCACAGCCAACCCGGACACACACGGCCATCTTGGACATGTATGGCCAACTCGGACATGCACAGCCATCTTGGACACACACGGCCAACTCGGACACGCATGGCCATCTTGGACACGCACCATCATCTTGGACACGCACAGCCATCTTGGACACGCACGGCCAACTCGGACACGCACGGCCATCTTGGACATGTATGGCCAACTCGGACATGCACAGCCATCTTGGACACACACGGCCAACTCGGACACGCACGGCCATCTTGGACACACACAGCCAACTCGGACACGCACGGCCATCTTGGACACGCACGGCCATCTTGGACACACACAGCCAACTCGGACACGCACGGCCATCTTGGACATGCACGGCCAACTTGGACACACACGGCCAACTCAGACACGCATGGCCATCTTGGACATGCACGGCCAACTTGGACACACACGGCCAACTCGGACACACACGGCCATCTTGGACACACACCATCATCTTGGACACGCACAGCCATCTTGGACACGCACGGCCAACTCGGACACGCACAGCCATCTTGGACACGCACGACCAACTCGGACACGCATGGCCATCTTGGACACACACCATCATCTTGGACACGCACAGCCATCTTGGACACGCACGGCCAACTCGGACACGCACGGCCATCTTGGACATGCACGGCCAACTTGGACACGCACAACCAACTTGGACACGCACGGCCAACTTGGACACGCACGGCCAACTTGGACACGCACAACCAACTTGGACACGCACGGCCAACTTGGACACGCACAACCAACTTGGACACGCACGGCCAACTTGGACACGCACGGCCAACTTGGACACGCACAACCAACTTGGACACGCACGGCCAACTTGGACACGCATGGCCAACTTGGATGCATACCGGCATCTTGGACACGCACGGCCATCTTGGACACATACTGCCATCTTGGACACACATGGCCATCTTGGACACACATCGCCAACTTGGACACACACGGCCATCTTGGACACACATCGCCAACTTGGACACACACGGCCATCTTGGACATGCACGGCCATCTTGGACACACATTGCCAACTTGGACACACACAGCTATCTTGGACACTTACCACCATCTTGGACAAATGCCACCATTTTAAGTTCCCTTGATGAAAAACTGCCTAAAACCAGCCCCAAAACATGAGCCTCATGGCTAATGTCAGCATGACCAGAAAGAGTCAAACCCTGAAATAAACCACTGACCAGAAACATCCCAAGGCCAAGATAAGCTCCCCTCAGACCAGAGACATTCCAACCTGTCAGTCAACTTTGCCTCACACAGAAACATTCCGAGCCCGCGATAGGCTTCCCTTCCTAAACCCTTAAGTACCCTCGGTCTGTAAGAGAGAACGCTCCCGACCGAACTCCGCCGGAAGCCCCCCTCAGGCTTATTCTCCAAAATAAATCTGTCTTTGACTGTGAAGCTGCTTTTCTTGTTTCATCTTTCTTCAACTCTTACACCCTCCTCAGCCCTCCTCACCTCTTGAAGGCGTACCCAGATCCTGGCCCCAACGCCCATCCTGGTCTTCAGGGCACCAGTCACCAAGCCCTGGACCTGCCCCGCAGACCTCAACCCCAGATCACGTAGACTCCTGCCTTATGCCCCGTCACCCCCCAATCATGGAGACCCATGCCTTCTGTAAGGCACCCAGATCGTTCTCATCCCCGTCACTAGGCCCAGGCACATGGGGTCCCCCCTCCCAGGGTACCAGACCTCCTGTCCTTAGTCCGCAAGAGCAGACTCCTGCCCCACTGCTCTATCCATAAGCAACCAGTAACTACCCCACCATCACTAGTAACTTGTCTGCCATCACCAGTAACTTTTCTGCCATCACCAGTAACTACCTCCTATCACCAGTAACTACCCCCATCACGAGTAACTAACCCCCACCACCAGTAATTAACCCCCATAACCAGTAACTAACCCCACCACCAGTAACTAACCCCCACCACCAGTAACTAACCCCCATAACCACCAGTAACTAACTCCCATCACCACCAGTAACTATCCCCATCACCAGTAACAACCCCCCATCACCAGTAACAACCCCCCATCACCAGTAACTATATCCCATCACCAGTAACACCCCCATCACCAGTAACTGCCCCCATCACCAGTGAGGGTAGTACCCCCCATCACCAGTAACTACTCCCATCACCAGTAACTATCCCATATCACCAGTAACTACCTCCCATCACCAGTAACTACCCCCATCACCAGTAACTACCCCCATCACCAGTAACTATAGCCCATCACCAGTAACTATCCCCTATCACCAGTAACTATCTGCCATCACCAGTAACTACCCCCATCACCTATAAGTATCCCCCTGTCACCAGTAACTACCCCCCAATCACCAGAAACTATCCTTCATCACTAGACCCTCTCCTCCATGTCATTAGGGCTCCAGAGAGAGGCAGACACCCACTGCCTAGGCCCCCTACCACCCGCAATAAGATCCCCATGGGGGCACCAGGAAACACTTCCCACACCCCAACTACGAAGCCCAACCTTCAGTCACAGGGCTCACTCCATCCCTAGAAGTCCTGGATCACTCACCTCCCCAATCCCCAGGGGTCCCTCCCCAGGGGTCCCAGGTCACTCCCCTCCTCCATCCCTAGGGAGTCCCGGGTCACTCTCCCTTCCCCCATCCCTAGGGGGTCCTGGGTCACTGTGCCCTCCCCATTCCTACGGAGTCCTGGGTCACTCTGCTCTCCCTCATCACTAGGGGGGTCCTGGGTTAGTCTCCCCATCCGCATCCCTAGGGGTCCTGGGTCACGCTCCCCTTCCCCATCCCTAGGGGTCCTGGGTCACACTGCCCTCCCCATTCCTAGGGGTCCCAGGTTACTGTCCCCAACCCCATGCCTAGGGCTCCTAGGTCACTCTCCCCTTCCCCATCCCTAGGGGTCCCGGGTTAGTCTCCCCACCACCATCCCTAGGGGTCCTGGGTCACTCTGCCCTTCCCATTCCTAGGGGTCCCGGGTTACTCTCCCCAACCCCATGCCTAGGGGTCCTGGGTCACTCTTCCCAACCCCATCCCTAGGGGGTCCCGGGTTAGTCTCCCCACCACCATCCCTAGGGGTCCTGGGTCACTCTACCCTCCCCATTCCTAGGGGTCCCGGGTCACTCCCCTCCTCCATCCCTAGGGAGTCCCGGGTTACTCTCCTTTCCCCCATCCCTAGGGGGTCCTGGGTCACTCTGCCCTCCCCATCTCTAGGGGTCCTGGGTGACTCTGCCCTCCCCATCCCTAAGGGTCCTGGGTTACTCTCCTGAACCCCATGCCTAGGGGTCCTGGGTCACTCTTCCCTCCCCCATCCCTAGGGGGTCCCGGCTTACTCTCCCCATCCCCATCCCTGGAGGTCCCGGGTCACTCTACCCTCCCCATGCCTAGGGGTCCTGGGTCACTCTTCCCTCCCCCATCCCTGGGGGCTCCTGGGTGACTCAGCCCTCCCCATTCCTAGGGGTCCCACGTTACTCTCCGCGTCCCCATCCATGGGGGTCCAGGGTCAGACTGCTCTCCCCACTCCAGGGGTCCTCGGTCACTCTACCCTCCCCATTCCTAGGGGCCTGGGTTACTCTCCCCTCCCCCATCCCTGGGGGCTCCTGGGTGACTCAGCCCTCCCCATCCCTAGGGGTCCCGGGTTACTCTCC
>NC_037689.1:23347616-23382187 GCF_003255815.1 Theropithecus gelada
AAAAAAAAAAAAAAAAAAAAAAAAAAGAAAAGGAAAAATAGCAAAGAAAATTATAGCAATTATCTATAGAAGATGAAGTGAACGCTGCCACTTCCTGAACAGGTACAGGCAAAGCTGAAGGGTTCAGTGACCTAGAGTGGGGGTTACTGGTAACCGTCACTCAAAACCCTGGAACTTAAAACAGCAAAAGTCAATTGCATTACAGCCCTGCAGGTCAGAAATCTGAAATCAAGGCATAGGCAGGGCCACGCTCCCTCTGAAGCCTCTAGAGGGCGGATCCTTCCTGCCCCAGCTCCTGGGGTCTCCAGGTGTCCCTGGGCTTGTGGCCGCATCACTCCAGTCTCTGCCTCTGTCTCCACGTGGCCTCCTCCTCTGTGTCTGTGTCGCCTCTTCTGTCTCTTACAAGGACACCTGTTATTGTGTTTAAGGGACACCCTACTCCAGGATGATCTCATCTCCAGATCCTTAACCACATCTGCAAAGATCCTTTTTCCAAGTGAGGTCTCATTCCCAGATTCTGGGGCTTAGGACATGGACATATCATTTGGAGCTCACCATCTAAACCATTGCAATTGTGTTTGGTTCCTTCTTGAGGCTCTAGGGGAGGATCCTTCCTGCCTCTTCCAGCTGCTGGGGGCTCCAGGCGTCCCTGGACTTGCGGCCGCATCACTCCAGTCTCTGCCTCTGTCTCCACGTGGCCTCCTCCTCTGTGTCTGTGTCTCCTCTTCTGTCTCTTAGAAGGACACCTGTCATTGGACTTAGGGTCTACCTTAATCCAGCATGATATCTTGAAACCATGAACTAATTGCACATGTAAGAACCCTATTTCCAAGTAAGGTGCTATTCACCTGGTAGACATATCGATGGGGAGACACGGATCCACCCAGTCCCCCATACCAGCATTCCAGAAGGGGTGTCAGCTAACCAGAGATGGGGTCCAGCAGCCTGTATTTATCCCTGTAAGTTCTCCGTTATGGCCACAGCATTGAAACCCCACCAGGCAGAGATTTAACTGCTCAAAAGCCCTGACTTTTGCTTTTTTTTTTTTAAGACTGACTCTTGCCCTGTTGCTCAGACTGGAGCGCAGTGGCACGATCTCGGCTCACTGCAACCTCTGCCTCCCAGGTTCAAGGGACTCTCCTGCCTCAGCCTCCTGAGTATCTGGGACTACAGGTGCCCACCACCACGCCCGGCTAATTTTTTGTATCTTTTAGTAGAGATGGGGTTTCTCTATGTTGGCCAGGCTAGTCTCAAACTCCCGACCTCAGGTGATCCGCCCACTTTGGCCTTCCCAAGTGCTGGGATTACAGGCATGAGCCACCATGCCCGGCCAATGCCTGTTTTTTTTGTTGTTCTTGTTTCTTTGTTTGTTTTTGAGACAGAGTCTCGCTCTGTCCCCCAGGCTGGAGTGCAGTGGCGCGATCTCGGCTCACTGCAAGCTCCTCCTCCTGGGTTCACGCCATTCTCCTGCCTCAGCCTCCCAAGTAGCTGGGACTACAGGCACCTGCCACCTCGCCCCGCTAATTTTTTTGTATTATTATTATTTTTTTTAGTAGAGATGGGGTTTCACCACATTGGTTAGGCTGGTCTCAAACTCCTGACCTCAGGTGATCTGCCCGCCTTGGCCTCCCAAAGTGCTGGGATTACAGGCATGAGCCACCGCGCCCCTGGCCTGTTTTTTGTTTGTTGTTGTTGTTGTTTGTTTGTTTCGTTTTTTGTTTTTTGTTTTTTTTTCTAAGACAGAATCTCACTCTGTCGCCCAGGCTGGAGTGCAGTGGTGCAATCTCGGCTCACTGCAAGCTCCGCCTCCAGGGTTCACGCCATTCTCCTGCCTCAGCCTCCCAAGTAGCTGGGACTACAGGCGCCTGCCACCTCGCCCCACTAATTTTTTTTTTTTTTTTTTTTTTTAGTAGAGATGGGGTTTCACCATGTTGGTCAGGCTGGTCTCGAACTCCTCACCTCGGGTGATCTGCCCACCTCGGCCTCCCAAAGTGGTGCGATTACAGGCGTGAGCCACTGTGCCCGGCCAAATGCCTGTTGTTTCTAAGCCAGCCAGTCTATGGTATTCTGTGATAGCAGCCTGCAATGGACTAAGACATCCCATAAGAAGAGGAGATGAGGGCACAGACACACATGGAGGGATGACCCTGTGAGGACACAAGGAGAAGACGGCGTCTCCACGCCGAGGAGAGAGGCCTCAGGAGGAACCAGCCGTGCCCACCACACCTTGACCTCAGACCTCCAGCCTCCAGGACTGTGGAAGAATCAATGTTTGTTGTCTAAGCTGTACAGCGTACAGAACTTTGCTATGGCAACCCCGGCAAACTCAGACACCCCATCCCGCCAGGCCGGGCTTCTCTCCTTAATGTCCTGTTTTGCATTGAGCCAGCATCGCATAGTCTGATGTTCAAAGATTCTCAAATGTGTGCCTGTTTGTAGGTTGTGTGTAATTCAGTTGCCAAGAACTGAGGAGATCCTACCGTCCAGGAAACACCTGGCAATGTCTGAAGATATTTTTGGCTGTCATGTCTGGGTGTGTGCAGTCTGGGGGTGCTGCTCCCATCTGGTGGGCAGAGCCCAGGGCCACTGCTCAACATCCTACAGTGCCTGGGACGGCCCCACCGCAGAGAGCCCTCCAGCTCCAAATGTCAGCTGTGCTGAGGTGGAGAAACCCTGAGTTAGCATGCGAGGGTTTGTCTATCTATCATCTATCTCTGTATCTATGTTGTCCATCATTTATCCAGCTATTCCTCTATCATGTATCCATCTATCTTGTCTGCGGATCTATCACCCTTCCATCTATTTAGCCATGATATCTATCTATCTATCCATCCATCTATGGATCTATGTGTGTATGTATTTATCTATCTATCATCTATGTTTGTATGTTTGTATCTGTCTATCGATCATCTATCTATCCATCTATGTATGTATCTATCAATCGTCTATCTATCCATGTATATATCTGTCTATCTATCATCTATCTATCCATCTATGTATGTATCTGTCTATCATCTATGTATCTATCCATCTATGTATGTATCTATCATCTATGTATCTGTCCATCTATGTATGTATGTGTGTATCTGTCTATTTATCATCTATGTATCTATCCATCTGTATGTGTATGTATGTATCTATCATCTATCTATGTATCTGTCCATCTATGTATGTATGTATCTATCATCTATCTATGTATCTGTCCATCTATGTATGTATGTGTGTATCTATTTATCATCTATGTACCTATCCATCTGTATGTGTATGTATGTATCTATCATCTATGTATCTGTCCATCTATGTATGTATGTATCTATCATCTATCCATCTATGTACGTATGTATCTATGTAGGTATCTATCTATGTATCTATGTATGTATCTATCATCTATCTATTCATCTATGTATGTATGTATGTATCTCTCTATCATCTATGTATCTATCCATGTATCTATATATGTATGCATCTATCATCTATGTATCTATCCATCTATGTATGTATATATGTATCTATCATCTATCCATCTATGTATGTATGTATCTATCATCTATGTATCTATCTATCCATCTACGTATATATATATCTGTCTATCCATCATCTATCTATTCTTCCTACCTGTCATCTATCTATTGTATCTACCTACCTACCTCATCTGTCATCTATCCCCCCACTTATGTTGTCTATGTATCTATTATCCATCTGTGTATCCATTATCTACCTGCATCTATCTATCATCTATTATCTATCTATCCATCCATTCTGTTTATCTATGTATCCATCTATCTATCATCTGTATAACAATCTATCTATCTATCTTCTATCCATCTATTCATCTTTCTATCTTTCCATCATCAATGTATTATCTATCTATCTACCTATCTATCTTCTATCCATCTATCCATCTATCTTTCCATCATCAATCTGTTGTCTATCTATCTATCCATCATCTATACTTTCATCTATCATCTATCAATCTATCATCTACCTTTCATCTATGTATGTATGTATCTATCTATCTATCTCCTATCATCCATTTATCAATCTATCATCTATCTACCCATGTATGCATCTATCTATCCATCTATTATCTATCCATGTATCTATCCATTTGTCTATCTTTTTTTTTTTTTTTGAGACAGAGTCTCGCTCTGTCACCCAGGCTGGAGTGCAGTGACGTGAGCTTGGCTCACTACAACCTCTGCCTCCCAGGTTCAAGCGATTCTCCTGCCTCAGCCTCCCAAGTAGCGGGGATTACAGGTGCCTGCCACCACACCCGGCTAATTTTGTATTTTTAGTAGAGACGGGATTTCACCTTGTTGGTCAGGCTGGTCTTGAATTCTGGACCTCAGGTGATCTGCCCACCTCGGCCTCCCAAAGTGCTGGAGTTACAGGTGTGAGCCACTGTGCCCAGCCTTAAACTCTTTTATCTATCTATCTATCTATCTATCTATCTATCTATCTATCTATCTGTGTGTCTATCATCTATCTATATCTATCTACCTACTGTCTATCTATTATCTATCTATCTATCTATATCTATCTACCTACTATCTATCTATCATCTATCTATGTATTTATCTATCATCTATCTATCTGTATCTATCTACCTACTATCTATCTGTCTATGTATCTATCTATCTATCATGTATCTGTCTATATCTATCTACTACCTATCATTTATCTGTATCTATCTACCTACTATCTATCTATCATCTGTCTATCATCTATCTATCTGTATCTACCTACTATCTATCTATCATCTATCTATCTATGTATCTATCATCTATCTATCTGTATCTATCTACCTACTATCTATCTATCTATCTATCTATCTATCTATCTATCTATCTATCAATCATCTATCTCTATCTACCTACTATCTATCTATCTATCTATCTATCTATCTATCTATCTATCTATCTATCTATCTATCTATGCTATTAGTTCTGTCCCTCTAGAGAACCCTGAGTAAAGCAATGGCGTTTTGTTTTTGTTTTTGTTTGTTTTCCAGCAGGATAAAGGGACCAAGACAAGGAGCCTGTGAAGAGGGTAAGACATTGGATCCAGCATCAAATGGGGTCTGTGTTTAAAATGCAAACCCCACAGAAATCAGAGACAGAAACACATTTGCCTTCTGCAGTGGAACAAAACAGAAGCAGCATCAATGCTGATTTTTTTTGTGTGTTTTATTTTTATTTTTTACAGACACAGGGTCTCACCGTGTTGCCTAGATTGGCCCTTGAACTCCCGGACTCAAGCAGTCCTCCGACCTGAGCCTCCCAAAGTGCTGGGATTACCGGCATGAACCACCACGTCTTGATGGAGGCTGAGACTTTTTGCAGTGCCTCCCTCTCTCCATGTCCTGGCAAGGACAGAAGTAAAGTTTTCCATCTTAAAACACGGGTGTGAGTCAACAGACACGTGCTATCTTTTTACTCAAAGCTCGGCAAGTGAACACACGGAGTCAGCTTTCAGGAAACATTCACAGATGTAAGAGGGGGTGTCGGCCGCTCTCCATAGCCAAGTGGCTGCACAAATCGTCATAAAGGCAAAAAAATAAAAAATAAAAAATAAAAAAAGTGAAGCCCTTTGCCTGCTTGCAACGTCTTCATTTGCGGGAGGATGTCGGCGTTCTCACCCGGTGTCGAGGAAGGACATCGTCTCGGCTTCCTCTGACTCAAGCTCTCAGTTTTGTTTACAAGGCAGTTTAGGGATCGTCTGTGCATTGGCCTGAAGGTGCTACTCTGAGGTTTTTCACAGGTTCCGCCCCCCACCGCCACAAGACACACCCAAGGCCCACGCTGAGCACCTGTGGTTGGATCTCCTACGGGGTCTCTTGCTGACTGAGGCTTTTCAGTCCTGGAGGCTCCTGTATCAGCTTTGCTTTCTAGGGTTCAGCTTTGGGACAGTCTAGAGAAGCAGGAGGACAATTTCTCTCTTTCTGTGGAAGTTCTGCGTCTCTCCTGCAGCCCCCAGTTCCCTCTGGAGGCTCGAGGGGGGGATCCTTCCTGCCTCTCCCAGCTCCTGGGGGCTCCAGGCGTCCCTGGGCTTGTGGCCGCATCACTCCAGTCTCTGCCTCCGTCTCCACGTGGCCTCCTCCTCTGTGTCTGCATCTCCTCTTTTGTGTCTTAGAAGGACACCTGCCATTGCGTTTAGGGTCCACCCTACTCCAGAATGATCCAATCTCAAGGCCCTTAACTTAATCACATCTGCAAAGACCCTGTTTCCAAACAAGGTCTTACTCACAGGCTCTGAGCATTAGGCTATGGACAGATGTCTCTGGGGGCCATTATTCAATCTACTACAATTGTATCCAATGCCTTCTGGGAGGCTCTAAGGGAGGATCCTTCCTGCCTCTCCCAGCTCCTGGGGGCTCCAGGGGTCCCTGGGCTTGTGGCTGCATCACTGCAGTCTCTGCCTCCGTCTCCACATGGCCTCCTCCTCTGTGTCTGCATCTCCTCTTGTGTGTCTTAGAAGGACACCTGCCATTGCGTTTAGGGCCCACCCTACTCCAGAATGATCCAATCTCAAGGTCCTTAACTTAATCACATCTGCAAAGACCCTGTTTCCAAATAAGGTCTTACTCACAGGCTCTGAGCATTAGGCTATGGACAGATGTTTCTGGGGGCCATTATTCAATCTACTCCAGGTTCCCCCGCCTGGAGCCTGCAGACCAGCTCACAACAGTGGCTCATTTTTCCGGAGACATGTGGACATTCAGGCTGCACTTGCTGGTACACCATCCTGGCAGTCCCACGTCTACGCCTGCCTCACTCGCCGTCACCAAAGCCCACGGCTCGGCAGAGGGCAAAGGCGGGAAGGCTGGTTTCATGCCACGACGGCACATGGGAGGGGGATCTGGAGCGTTCTGAAGGAGGGGATGGGGTGCTCGGTTTATGAAGCTGACCTCCAGGGTCTGCAGCACTTTATACAGAACCGTGCAGGGGCTCACGCCTGTCATCCCAGCATTTTGGAAGGCTGAGGCGGGCAGATCACCTGAGGTCAGGATTTGGAGACCAGTCAGGCCAACATGGTGAAACCCCGTCTGTACTAAAAATACAAAAATTAGCCGGGTGTGGTGGCAGGTGCCTGTCATCCCAGCTACTCAGGAGGCTGAGGCAGGAGAATCGCTTGAACCCAGGAGGCGGAGGTTGCGGTGAGCCGAGATCCAGCCACTGCACCCCAGCCTGGGTGACAGAGTGAGACTCTGTCTCCAAAAGAAAGAAACAAAGACAAAACAAAAAACACCCAAAAACCAAAAACCAAGAAAACTCTGGTCCTTCAATCAAGAAAAATCAGAAAACACGAGCTGTGGTCTCCAGGGATCCTGGATGTCTTCACGATGTCATTCATGAAGCAGACTTAGGGGGTGATGGAGAGAATGAGCCACCAGACTGCTGGGCATTGCGGGGAAAAAAAAAAAAAAAAAAAAAAAAGCTTCCTGTGCTATCCAGACAAAAAACAAACAAAAAACAAAAAACAGAAAGAAAAACACACACAAAAAAAGAGCATTACACATTACAGGGACATCATTCTTCCAGGAGCCTTCATCTGTCTCCAGTGGCCATAGCTGGGAGATTACATCCAAAAAGCACAAAAGAAGTGAAAATGAAAATGGCCTGTCCCTGCCTTAACTGATGACATGACCTTGTGAAATTCCTTCTCCTGGCTCATCCTGGCTCAAAAGCGCCCCCACTGAGCACCTTGGGACCCCCCACCCCTGCCCACCAGAGAACAATCCCCTTTGACTGTGATTTTCCTTTATCTATCCAAATCCTGTAAAACGGCCCCACCCCTCTCTCCCTTTGATGACTCTCTTTTTGGAGTCAGCCCGCCTGCACCCAGGTGATTAAAAAGCTTTCTTGCTCACACACACACAGCACTCCCTGGGATCCAGCCTGGGGCACAGCGGGCCTCCCGAAATGACCCACCCAGGAACCAGCGCGTTGCACGGGTCCACGTCACAGTTTCAGGATGTCACAGGGGATTCAATGCGTGTGTGCGTTGGCGGGAGCTGCTGAAATGCAATCCCAGAATTCCTAGAAACTGGGGGCTTCACACGAGTTTATCCTCCTCCGGTCCTGGAGACCAGAAATTTGAGACCCAGGTGTGTCAGGGTCACACTGCCTGGAAAGCTCTAGAGGAGGCTCCTTCCTGCCTCTCCCAGCTCCTGGGGGCTCCGGGTGTCCCTGGGCTTGTGGCCACATCACTCCAATCTCTGCCAATGTCTCCACGTGGCCTCCTCCGCTGTGTCTGTCTCCTCTTCCGTCTCTCACAGGGACACTGGATTGGGCCCATTGTAAATGCAGGATGGCCTCGCCTTACTTCATTACTTTGTAGGGACATGGATGCAGCTGGAAACCATCATTCTCAGCAAACTATCGCAAGAACAGAAAACCAAACACCGCATGTTCTCACTCATAGGTGGGAACTGAACAATGACATCACTTGGACTCGGGAAGGGGAACATCACACACAGGGGCCTATCACGGGGAGGGGAGAGGGGGAAGGGATTGCATTGGGAGTTACACCTGATGTAAATGACGAGTTGATGGGTGCTGACGAGTTGACGGGTGCAGCACACCAACATGGCACAAGTATACATATGTAACAAACCTGCGCGTTACGCACATGTACCCTGGAACTTAAAGTATAATAATAAAAAAAAAAAAGTACAAAAAAAAAATTACATTTGTAAAGAGCCGATTTCCAAACACGGTCCCATCCTGATGTTCCGGGTGGACACGGGTTTTGGGAATGATTGAATTCATTACTAAGCCATCTCTGTTTTCCTTCCATGGTGATGATGGCAGGAGAGAGGCGCCAACAGAGGGCCTCTGAACAGCAGCTTTGGCCTCCGTCGGTGTCCCCAGTGCACAGAAAGGGAGGGGCTGGGCATCCGAGGCCACCCACTATGGAGACTGCCCAGAGCCCCTGGGCAGATGGCCAGCTCTCCCATTCTCGCCTCCAGAACCGTCTTTCTCACCCAACAGAGCCAGGAATCCAATTCCCTGTAATGTTTGGACGCCCATGGGGAGTCAGAGCTCTTCTTTACGCTAAACCAGCTCAGGTATTGGGGCTGGCACAGGCACGTCCCGTGCAGAAGAAGGAAGACAAATACACACAGCCTGCTCACCACCCACACAGCATGGAGGGGGCCCAGTGACTGACACCCCTGCACGTTCCTGCGGTCCACACCTCTGTCCGGCGCTTGATCTCCAAACGGTCTCACGGGTCTGGCCAGTTGCCTGCTCCCTGGACCCCGGATGGACTCGCCAGGGGGGGAACACGACGCAGACAAGGCGCAGAAGGCCGGGAACTGCGGAATCAAGCTGCACGGTTGGGTTGGGATGGGCTGGGACCCATCTCACCGAGCCTCGTTTCCACACCTGGGCCTCCCAGGTCCTCATCCTGAGTCAGGGAGGCCTGATGGTGGTCCAGGGGCCTGATGGGACCTCCTTCCCTCTCAGGGATTCACGGAAGCAAAAGAGGGGTGAGGGGCCCTCCAAGCCAGGTCAGAGCAACCATGCCAAAAATCACCGTGGTGAGCTCCAGGTTGGCAGGTGCGGTGGGGCAGGGAGCAGATGTGGGGAACACGGGAGTAGTTGACTTGCAGGAACCTCAGGTGCTCCCGGAGTCATCAGAGATGAAGTATATAAATCTGTCCCCCTTCCTCTGAAAGAACAATTCCAACCACAAGCACCACAGTGGCCCTGAGTGAAATCAACAGCAATGTCGGTGTGCACCACACTAAGGAGAGCAGCACCTCTGGGGGAGAATAAAGGCCAGAACCACAGCTAAGGGACGATGTCAGCAAGGAGAGGAGCTGGGAATGGGGCTGGCAGGTCGCCCAGGGAGGATATATCCAGAAATGGAGTGGCAGAGGGAGCGGGGCTGGTTGAATGTCCATGCTCGGGGACGGACAGGTGTGAGAAGGAGTGTCTAAGGAACTCGAGGGTGGACACCCCGGCTCCACTAAAAAAAAAAAAAATACAAAAATTAGCAGGGCATGGTGGCACACGCTGTCTGGTGCATGGTACAGAGAGGCCGAGGCCCCCTCTGCAGCCTCACAGAGCGCCCTGTGCGCCCCGCTGGGCTTGGCTGGTTTCTCTACCCTCAGTGAAACCTGGAGACCCTTCCTCACCGGTGCCTCTGCAGTGCCCGGGGAGAAACGCAGCTGTTCTCCCTGAACCTCTGGCACCGTGGCCTCTCCATGCGCCCGTGGCTCTCCAAGCTGCACCCCCGGGGACTCAGAACTCGCTCTCCTGCCTCATGAGGCCGGGCCTGGGGGCTCCCTCCAGTCCCTCGGGGTGCGCACCGGCGTCGGAGCGCACGGACGTGGTCCTGGCGGAGAAGAGGCTCTCGCGGCGCGTGTCCAGGGGGTCTCCGGGCACCCGACGGCAGCCCAGATATTCCCGCAGGCGCAGCTGGAATTCCCGGGACGCAAAGTAATACACAAACGGGTCCAGACAGTTGTTGAGGCAGCTGAGACACAGCGTGAGCTTGTAGACGTGGTAGTAACTCTTGCCGTAGAACAGGCGACCCACGATGTGCGCCAGGAGCACGAAGTTGTTGGGGGCGAAGCAGGTGACGAAGGCCAGCAGGACCACCGCGGCCAGGCCCACCGCGCGCCTCCGCTGCTCCCGGCCGTGCGCCTCCTCCGTGCGTAACAGCTTGAGGATGGTGGCCGTGTAACAGGCCACGGTGACCACGAAGGGGATGAGGAACAGCAGGATGAAGATGGTGAAGAGGAACACGGCCCACATGGCCACGCTGGGGAGCATGGTCCACTTGAGCACATCGAAGCAGGTGACGATGCCCAGGGCGTGCACCGGGTAGGTGAGGTCGGTGCGCGCCAGCGGGGACAGGGCGGCCAGGAGCAACAGCCAGGTCCCGGCGCACGCGGCCACCGCGTAACGACGACGGCGCCAGCGCGCGGAGCTGAGCGGGTACAGGACCCCCAGGAAGCGCTCCACGCTGATGCACGTCATGGTGAGGATGCTGGAGTACATGTTTGCGTAAAAGGCCACGGTCACCACGTTGCACAGCAGCACCCCGAACACCCAGTGGTTGCGATTGCAATGGTAGTAGATCTGGAACGGCAGCACGCTGGCCAGCATCAGGTCCGTGACGCTCAGGTTGATCATGAAGATGACCGAGGGGGATTTGGGCCCGATGCGTCGGCACAGGACCCACAGGGAGAACAGGTTCCCCGGGATGCTGACCAGCGCCACCAGCGAGTACACCACGGGCAGGGCCACCGCGATCGTCGGGTTCCGGAGCATCTGCAGCGTCGCGTTGTCCGGGCCGGTGCTGTTGGGGACGTGCATCCTGGAGGGGTCCTCGCCCGGGCTCTGCAGAGGGAAGGGGCGCATGGCTCAGGGGCGCGGGCGGGGAGGTGGCTGCCGGGAGCGCTCCCCGGGGACCAAGGAGGGAGGGGACATGCGTTCGCAGAGGGCTCCCTGTCTCCTCCATCCCTCCCGCCCTTCCTCCCTCCTTCCCTCTTCTTCTTCTTTCCCTGCCTCTCTGCTTCCTTTCTTCACCCTCTGTCGTTTTCTTCTTTCCTCTCTTCTCCCCTTTCTCCTTCCTTCCTCCTCGCTCCTTCCTTCTCTCCCTCCCTCCTACCTTCTCTTCTTCCCTCCTTCCTTCCCTTCTCTTCTGTTCTCCCCACTGCCTCCCTTTTCCCACCCTTCCTTCCGTCNCCTTCCTTCCTACCTTCCTTCTGTCTTTCCTCTTTCTCCTCTCTCCTTCCTTCCCTCCCTCCTTTCTTTCCTCCTTCCCTCCCATCCTTCCTTCTCTTCCCTCCCTCTCTCCTTCATTCCTTCTTTCCCTCCCTCCCTCCCTCCCTCCTCCCTCCCTTCCTTCCTTCCTTCCCCTCCCTCCTTCCCCTCCTTCCTTGGATCAGGGAGGTCATTGGAGACCTTGGTGCATGTCATAGGCCGAGACTCTTAGAAGATCCAGAGTGGGGCCTGTGGCTCCCCTGGGCAGGTTGAACGCATTGTTGTACAGACCTCACGACTCACTCACTGTCCCCCATGGATGGAAACCACAAAGCGACCGACCATCAGCCCCCAGGTGTCAATCCTTTCATTTCAGGGACATTCCTCCCACAAAGCATCTATCAGCAGAAAACATACAATCCGAGCGCCGGGAGATCTCCCAAGTCTTTCTAGCTTGTAACACCCATGTCAACCCAAGGCTCCACCCTGCTCTTTCTTCCTCCAGAGGAGGCCTGTGACTTCTTACCAACTGCTGCACAGACAGCTTCCTCAAACTGCTTTTAAAATGGCCCAGAGCTTTCATTTCAGTTTCAGGGAGAAGTTTTGTGCCCCGCCTGGACGTGCCCAGTGTGAAACCTACGGTTATGCACAAGTCAGCACCGCCCTCCACAGCCAGCTGGGCACCTCCGGCCACCTATGGCTTCAGGAGGAAAATCAGGCCCTTCCTTCTTAGGGTTCTGCCTGCTGTGGCCGTGGCGGACGTCTGGAAGGAGAGACGCTTCAGCCATGCACTGCTGATGAAAAATGTGTCTGTCAAAGGGACACTAGTTTTATTTCGAGAATGTAAAGTGGACAGAACTGGAAACAGGGGTGCCCTGGAATTGTTGTTTGTTTTATGGAGATGGGGTCTTGCTCCAGCTCAGGCTGGAGGGCAGTGGTGCAAACGTAACTCACTGCAGCCTCCAACGCCTGGCCTCAAGCAATCCTCCTGCCTCAGCCTCCTGAGTAGCTGGGTCTACAGGTGCATGCCACCATGCCCAGCTAATATTTTTATTTTTTGTAGACACGGGGTTTTGCTATATTGCCCAGGTTGGTCTCAAACTCCTGGCTTCGAGCAATCCCCCTGCCTTAGCTTCCTGAGTAGCTGGGACTACAGGTGAGAGTACCACCATGCCCAGCTAATATTTTTATTTTTTGTAGACATGGGGTTTTACTATCTTGCCCAGGCTGGTCTCAAACTCCTGGCTTCAAGCAATCCTCCTGAGTAGCTGGGACTACAGGTGCATGCCACCATGCCCAGCTAATATTTTTATTTTTTGTAGACATGGGGTTTTACTCTTTTGCCCAGGCTGGTCTCAAACTCCTGGTTTCAAGCAATCCTCCTGCCTCGGCCTCCCAAAGTGTTGGGATTACAGGCCTGAGCCACCACACCTGGGCTGGAATTTGTGGCTTTAACCCTCCAGGTAGGCAGCTGTGCACACATTTAACCAGCACGTGCTGTTGCAAGTCCTGCAATGGCGGCCTCACCCAGCCACCCTCATGTCTGTAACCTGTGTGGTCTGACGATCCAGCGAGCAGTCCCTTCACAGCCAGACGTGTTGCAACTTCGGGTCTGTCCCCTGTGGCCACTGGACAACCACCAGGGAAGACAGTCAGCCAGGACTGCTGAGCAACGTGGGTGATTAATCAAGAAATTACCTCTAACCGTCACCAGCTGCCCGGACACAAGAGGCACCGGCTTGCGGTTTGGGTCCCGCCGAGGCTGGGGCGGCAGGATGGAAATTTCACAAAATGAGTACTACGGTTGCTCTTGGCGGTGTCTGGCCTGCAGAGGTGGCTTTTCCAGAAATATCTGGGCACTGAATGGTCTGAAGCAACAGACCGACCACAGGTGGGCGCTCAGGGGCTGCAGGTTAGACCCTATTTTTTTCTTTTCTTTTTCTTTTCTTTTCTTTCTTTCTTTTTTTTTTTTGGAACTCTGTCACCCAGGCAGGGGTGCAGTGGCGTGATCTCGGCTCACTGCAACCTCTGCCTCCCTGAGTTCAAATGATTCTCCTGCCTCAGCCTCCCGAGTAGCTGGGACTACAGGCGCCCGCCACCCCGCCTGGCTACTTTTTGTATTTTGAGTAGAGACGGGGTTTTACCATGTTAGCCAGGCTGGTCTCGAACTCCTGACCTCAGGTGATCCAACAGCCCCGGCCTCCCAAAGTGCTGGGATGACAGGTGTGAGCCACCGCGCCCGGCCAGGTTGGACCCTTTTTCTTACGCTTTGCAGGAAAATGTATACCTTTCTGGCAGCAATGCATCCAGGAATGTTTCTCGCCTGTTGAGGGTCTGTGTGTATCTCTCCCAGCCCTCTCTTTTATTTCTTCTAAAAACAGCTTTACCAGCCTGGCGCCGTGGCTCACGCCTGTAATCCCAGCACTTTGGGAGGCCGAGGCGGGCGGATCACCAGGTCAGGAGATCGAGACCATCCTGGCTAACATGGTGAAACCCCATCTCTACTAAAAAAAAAAACAAAAAAACAAAAAAATTAGCTTGGTGGCAGGTGCCTGTCGTCCCAGCTACTCTGGAGGCTGAGGCAGGAGAATGGCGTGAACCCGGGAGGTGGAGCTTGCAGTGAGCTGAGATGGCGCCACTGCACTCAAGCCTGGGTGACAGAGCGAGACTCCGTCTCAAAAATAAATAAATAAAATAAAACAAAACAAACAAAAAATACCCTAGCTTTACCAAGATGTGAGTTACATATTACATACCATAACCTTTCGCTCATTCGTACATTTCAATGGTTTTTAATATATTCACAGATGTGTAAACAACACCATCATGCAATTCCAGACCCATTTTCCTCCCTGAACAAAACTCAGAACCTGGCCAGGCATCGTGGTTCACACCTGTCATCCCAGCACTTTGGGAGGCTGAGGTGGGCAGATCACCTGAGGTCAGGAGTTCGAGACCAGCCTGGCCAACATGGTGAAATCCCATCTCTACTAAAAATACACAAGAAATTAACCGAGTGTGGTGGCGGGTGCCTGTCATCCCAGCTACTCCAGAGGCTGAGGCAGGAGAATCGCTTGAACCTGGGTGGTGGGCAGAGGTTGCAGTGAGCCGAGATCACACCATTGCACTCAAGCCTGGGCAACAAAAGCAAAACTCCATCTCGAAACAAAACAACACAACACAAAACAAAAACCGTTGAGAACCCCACAACTGTCGATCCTGTTGTTTCCTGTCCTCAGCCCCTGTCAACCTCAAATCTGCCTTCTGGTCTCTGTGGATTTGCCTATTCTAGACATTTTATAAGAAGAAAATTCGACAATAGGTGATCTTTTGTGTCCAGCTTCTGTCACTGAGCCTGGAGTCTTCAAAGTTCATCCACACAGGAGTCTGTGTCAGAGCTTAAGTCCTTTTAGTGGATGCATAGTAGTCCATTGTGTGGGCACATATACAGCATGGAATACTATGCAGCCATCAAAAAGGATGAGTTCATGTCCTTTGCAGGGACATGGATGCAGCTGGAAACCATCATTCTCAGCAAACTATCGCAAGAACAGAAAACCAAACACCACATGTTCTCACTCATAGGTGGGAATTGAACAATGAGAACCCTTGGACACAGGATGGGGAACATCACACACTGGGGCCTGTTGTGGGGTGGAGGGTTGGGGGAGGGATAGCATTAGGAGAACTACCTAATGTAAATGACCAGTTAATAGGTGCAGCACACCAACATGGCACATGTATACCTATGTAACAAACCTGCACGTTGTGCACATGTACCCTAGAACTTAAAGTATAATAATAATAAAAAAGAAGAAATGTAAGTCCATAATGAGATATATGTACTTTGCAATGGTAAGAGTCTATGAATTAATATAAAACATGTGTTTTTTTAATCAGAAATAGTTATTAAAATTTTATGAAAGGCCTTTTCAGCATCTATGAAAATAATCACATTTTTCTTTAGGTCTATTAATGTGGTAACATGAATATTTTAATTATCTATTCCCTCAGTTGTAAAATACAATCATTTGTATAACCAGGTCTTTTAAAAAATAGCTTTTGGGGGGCAAAATACAAATAAAAATATTATTTATATAAATAAAAAAATTGTCCACTGTATGGATAGACAAATTCTGTTTATTCATCCTCTGTGGATGGTTCTGATTTTTTTTTTTAATTGAGATGGAGTCTTGCTCTGTTGCCCAGGCTGAAGTGCAATGGCATGATCTCAGTTCAAGGCAACCTCCACCTCCCGGGTTCAAGCGATTCTCCTGCTTCAGTCTCCTGGGTAGCTGGGGCTACAGGAACCCGCCACCACGCCTGGCTAATTTTTTGTAATTTTTTTTTTTCTTTTTGAGACGGAGTTTCACTCTTTTTGCCCAGGCTGGAGTGCAACGGTGTGATCTCAGCTCACTGCAACCTCCGCCTCCCGGGTTCAAGCGATTCTCCTGCCTCAGCCTCCCGAGTAGCTGGGACTACAGGCACCCGCCACCACGCCCGGCTAATTTTTATATTTTTAGTAGAGAAGGGGTTTCACCATGTTAGCCAGGATGGTTGCGAACTGCTGACCTCAGGTGATCCACCCTCTTCAGCCTCCCAAAGTGCTGGGATTGCAGATGTAAGCCACCGTGCCCAGCCCTTTTTTTTTTTTTTGTAATTTTAGTAGTGATGGGGTTTCATCATGTTGGCCAGGCTGGTCTCAAACTCCTGATCTCAGATGATCCGCCCACCTCAGCCTCCCAAAGTGCTGGGATGACCGGTGTGAGCCACCACGCCCGGCGTGTTCCTGATTCTTGGAGCTGCTCTCCCCTCATTCCCAGCCCTGGGAACCCCTTTCTGAAGGGTTCACATGCGGAGAGCAGGAATCCTACAGTCTTGTTCGGGGTGAACCTTACAGGATTGGGATGAGAAAGACACAAAAGGTAGCCCCTTATTGGCAGCAGGGATGGCATGCCGGTGACAGACCCTTTTTGACAGCTATTGTCTTCTAGCTACAAGAACTCCTCCTTCCTGGGTGTTGGGGGCTGTCCCCAAGTATTGAGCACACAGGGGAGCGACAGGGCCCAGCCCTAAGGAGTCACAAGCCAGCCCCATGCTTCTCATCTGCTCTCCTTTCTGGGTTTGTGGGGTGTTTGCACCACCCAGTTTGTGGTTCTTTTGATAGGGCTGCCTCAGGAGGCCCTGAACCCCAAACGTGGCAGATGGCACTCTGTTGGAGCTGTGTTGCTGGAAGACAATCAAAACAGATGCTGGCTTCAATTACCTACTTTGATTACATAGGAGGAAGTTGTCGTGGACCACACCCTGCATGATACACTCGTTAGTATGGCCATTTCTTACTTAGAAATAGGGTCTGAGTCTATGTCATTCCTGAAGTCAAAAATGCAGTCATAATAGAGTAGGGAGAGGCCCTAATAGAATTCACTGGTGTCCTCAGGAGAAAGAGAATTTAGGCACAGACACAGAGAGAAGGCATGGGAAGATGAAGACAGAGACGAGAGTGGATGGATGGGTAGATGGGTGAATACATGCATGGATGGGTGGGTGGATGGATGGGTAGATGCATAGATGAGTGGATGAATGGGTACATAGGTGGGTGGATGGATGGGTGAATGGATGGATGGGTGGCTGAGTGGATGAGTGCCTGGGTGGGCAGATGGATGGGTGGATGGATGGATGGTTGGATGGATTGATGGATGCAGTGCATGGGTGGGTGGGTGGGTGGAAGAGTGAATGTGTGGATGAATGGTGGGTGGGTAGGTGGGTGGATAGGTGGATGGATGGATCAGTATTTAGGTGAATGGATGTGTGGGTGGATGAATTGATGGGTTGATGGGTAGATGGATGGGAAGATGTATACATGAGTAGGTGGGTGGGTGGATGGATGGATGGGTGGATAGATGGATGAGAGGGTGGATGGGTGGGTGGATGGATGATGAATGGATGCGATGGGTAGATGGATGGGTAGGTGGAAGGGTGGGTAGGTGGAAGGGTGGGTAGATGGTGGGTGGGTTTGTGAATGGATGAGTGAGTGGGTGGGTGGATGAGTAGATGGATGGATCAGTATTTAGGTGAATGGATGTGTGGGTGGATGAATTGATGAGTTGATGGGTAGATGGATGGGAAGATGTATAGATGAGTAGGTGGATGGGTGGATGGATGGATGGGTGGATAGATGGATGAGAGGGTGGATGGGTGGGTGGATGGATGATGAATGGATGGGGATGGGTAGATGGGTGGGTGGAAGGGTGGATGAATGGTGGGTGCATTTGTGAATGGATGAGTGAGTGGGTGGGTGGATGAGTAGATGGATGGATCAGTATTTAGGTGAATGGGAAGAATCCAGGTTTGGGACATTTCCCATGACCAGGTTGTTCAGGATTTTACAATGTGGTCTCAGGGTCACTGTTAGTGCACCCAGACATGTTTGAGCAAGAGTCCTTGATATCGATTTAGAAAAATAATGGGTCGGCTGGGCGCAGAGGATCACACCTGTAATCCCAGCACTTTGGGAGGCCGAGGCAGGTGGATCACTAGGTCAGGAGATCAAGACCATCCTGGCTAACACGGTGAAACCCTGTCTCTACTAAAAATACAACAACGACAACGACAACAAAAATTAGCCGGGCGTGGTGGTGGGTGCCTGTAGTCCCAGCTACTCGGGAGGCTGAGGCAGGAGAATGGCATGAACCAGGGAGGCGGAGCTTGCAGTCTGCCGAGGTCGTGCCACTGCACTCCAGCCTTGGAGACAGAGTGAGACTTCGTCTCAAAAAAAAAAAAAAAAAAAAAAAAAAAGAAATATAATGGGTCATGTAGATGTTTGAGAGGTAGCTGAGGGTGACCAATGCCAGGTCTAGAAGAACAAGGGTCACCTAAAAGGCTTCCCCCACCCTCAAGAATAGTTGGAAATGTAGGAGACATCTCTGGTTGTCACAACTTAAGGAAGGATGCTATTAGGATCTGGTGGGTGGAGCCCAGGGTTGGCGCTCAACACCCTACCATGCACAAGAGGGCCCCACCACAGAGAATCATCCAGCCTCAAATATCTACAGTGCTGAGGTTGACAACCTGGCCTGAGCATAAGAAATTCACCATTGGCCTGGTGCAGTGGCTCATGCCTGTAATCTCAGCACTTTGGGAGGCTGAGGTGGGTGGATCACCTGAGGTCAGGAGTTTGAGACCAGCTTGGCCAACACGGTGAAGCCCCATCTCTACTAAAAATACAAAACTTAGACGGGCGTGTTGGTGGCCACCGTAATCCCAGCTACTTGGGAAGTTGAGGCAGGAGAATTGCTTGAACCCAGGAGGCAGAGGTTGCAATAAGCTGAGATCGTGCCACTGCACTCCAGCCTGGGTGACAGAGTGAGATTCCATCTCAAAAAAAAAAAAAAAGAAAAAAGAAATTCACCATCTATCTATCCATGAATCCATTTGTCTATCAATCCCCTGTCATCCATCTATGATCTATTGTCTGTCTATATCAATTATCTATCAATCAGCTAATCATCTTGCAACCAATGATCTATCATCTATCTATATCAATTATCTATCAATCATCTATCTGTCTTCTATCACTTATCTATCTAGCAATCATATCTATCATGTATCAATTATGAATCAATCATCTTTCTACGGATCTGTCATCTATCCATATCAATTACCTACCAACCAATTATCTATTAATTACATCTATTTATCATCTGTGTATCAGTTATCTAACAATGACATATATGTGTTCATCAATCATCTATCAATTATTTATCTATGCATCAATTATCTATCCATTCAATGGTTTGCAAACGTGAATGATTCAGGTATCATAATTGGGAAGATGCTCCTGGCATCTGGTGGGTGGATCCAGGGACACTACTCAACACCCCACGGTACACAGGATGGCCCCACCACGGAGGATGATCTGGTGTGAAATGTCAGCAGTGCCGAGGCTGAGAAACCTGCCCTCAAGCAACTGTGTGACAAGAACAGGCTTCAGCAAACACCCAGAGCCCAGGAGTACTTTCCAAAGAATGCCTGCAAGAGACTTTCAGGGAGAGAAAGGACCCCAGGGAGATGGTCCTAGCAAGGAGCTGGTGTCACGGAAAGCGACAGTGGTCTCATCATGGTTAGTGACTAGCTGTGGATGAAGAATGATTCCTTAAAATGCCTGCACGTGCCCCTCATTGTCTTGCCATCATGGACCTCCCACTCCATCATAGAGGAGGAGACCTGGTCTACAGGAAGACATAAGGAACATGGGCTAAAACATCTCTTGGTCCCTGGGCTGGAGTGGGGTCAGACGTCAGAGCTGTGGCCAGAAGCAATGACAAAGAGAAGGTCTTGACTCCTCTGGAACCTTCCTTTGGTATCTCCTGTTTCCAATCCTATGCATTTCTCTATATGACAGACACCAATGCTTTTAAAATGAAATGGCACTTGCAGGCGTGTGTGTGTGTGTGTGTGTGTGTGTGTGTGGTGTGTGTAGGCACAGTAGGGAAGCAGAAATTATTACCAACATACCTTTTGCAAACAGGGATCCCATAAACCAGAGAGATTGCAGAAGGCAGACTGTAAATAAGAGATTGCAGAGAGGCTGTAGGGTGACAGACAGGTGCTTTTGGGAGGGAGGAAGTAGGAAGAAATTGGAGGTTTTCATTATGGGAAGCTGAAGTGACACAGGTATTATTTATTTATTTATTTATTTATTTATTTATTTATGAGGTAGAGTCTCACTCTGTCGCCCAGGCTGGAGCATAGTGATGCGATCTCGGCTCACTGCAACCTCCGCCTCCTGGGTTCAAGCGATTCTCCTGCCTCAGCCTCCTGAGTATCTGGGATTACAGACACCTGCCACCACGCCCGGCTAATTTTTGTATTTTTAATAGAGATGGGGTTTCAGCATGTTGGCCAGGCTAGTCTTGAACTCCTGAGCTCATGATCTGCCCTCCTCGGCCTCCCAAAGTGCTGGGATTGCAGGTGTGAGCCACTGCACCTGGCACAGGTATCTTTTTATGTCACATAGATAGCAGGGGCTAAGGAAACAGAGAGGCTAGGTGGTGGGCTCAGGGTGCAAAGACTATCATGGAGCATACCAGAAGCCTCCCGCCCCCTGCTGTCTGCCTTTCCGGTGGTCCCTTCCCACTGAACTGCAACTTATCCTAATAAAACCAGGGTTCATACCACCCCTTCCAGGCATGTTCCCAAGTCCCCTCACCCACAGAAGCAGATGCAACCTCTTCTGAACTTCCAAACACCACTGAGTTTTCAACTTTGGTTTAATGTTTAGACCTTCCAATTACAGAACACACACACCCTTGTTATGAGTAAAAGAATAAAGGGAAATGGAGAGCTCTGTATTCATGTTTGTCTTCATATCTTTCCCCTCCAGGTCCCACTCCCCTTCAGAAATAACCTCTGGGAGCTCCTTTACTGTGGAGTCTCCTTCCAAACACAGGTGAGTTTTATTTTTCTGGTAGGACATACACCCGTCACCACCTTTGTGAATGTCTTGTAGTATCTCTAACCATATGCCCCACAGTGAGGGGATTTGGATGGATCAATTCTGCTTCAGCCTGTGCTTACACACACTCCTCTGTAAGTATTTTTGTGCATACCTGTGAGAACATTTTCTAGGATAGATTTCTAGGAGAAGAACGGCTGATGTGAAGGGTGTGCATATTTTAAATTGAATGCCTGTATTAGAGAGGAAGTAAGATCTAAAATCAATGATTTAAGTTTCCACCTCAAGGAACTAGAAAAAGAAGAGCAAATTAAATCTAATGGAAGAAGAAAGAAAGAAATCATAAATAATGGATTAGAGGATAAATCAATGAATTTGAAAACAGGAAGTCCATGGAGGACAGAAATCAGTGGAATTGAAAACAGCAAGTCAATAGGCAAAAAAACCCAACAAAACCATAGGCTTGTTCTTTGAAGTAACAATCAGTGAGACTAATAAGCTTCTGGCCAGGGTAACAACAACAACAAAGAGTGAGAACACAAGTTACTAATACTGCAAGTGAAAGAGGAGACATCACTACAGATCCCACGGATATTAAAAAGCTCATAAAGAAATATTATACACAATTCTGCGCCCATAAAATCGATCACCTAGATGAAAAGCACAAAAGGACAAAATCTGACAACTCACACAACAAGAAATAGCCAATCTGAGTAAGCCTATATCTCTTAAAGAAATTGAATCAATAATTTAATAACCTTCCCAAACAAAAGGCTCCAGGTCCCGATGGGTTTACTGATGCATTTTCCCCAACATTTAAGGAAGAAATTATATTGACTCTCTACAATTCCTTCCAGAAGACAGAAACAGAGGCAGTATCACCAAATAGTTCCCCAGTAAATTGCACCAATAGGTGCTTGCAGCTAATAGACACGGGCAACACTCATTATCATATCCTCATCAACAAGGGTGACAGCAATTTGCCTGAAGGGTGAGAAGTTTCAACTTATATTTTCATCACAGCCACAGAGGTTGACATGTTTCTTTCTTTTTTTTTTTTTTGGCTGAGTCAGAGTTTCCCTCTGTCACCCGGGCTGGAGTGCAGTGGCACGACCTTGGCTCACAGAAGCTTGCACCTCCTGAGTTCAAGCAATACTCCCACCTCAGCCTCCTGAGTAGCTGGGATTACAGGTGTGCTCCAACACACCAGCTAATTCTTGTAATTATTATTATTATTATTTTTTGAGACGGAGCCTCACTGTGTTGCCCAGGCTGGAGTGCAGTGGTGCGATCTCAGCTAACTGCAAGCTCCGCCTCCCAGGTTCATGCCATTCTCCTGCCTCAGGCTCCGAGTAGCTGGGACTACAGGCGCACGCCACCACGTCCGGCTAGTTTTTTTGTATTTTTAGTAGAGACAGAGTTTCACCGTGTTAGCCAGGGTGGTCTCCATCTCCTGACCTCGTGACCCGCTCGCCTCGGCCTCCCAAAGTGCTGGGATTACAGGTGTAAGCCACCATACCCGGCCAATTCTTGTATTTTTAATAGAGATGGGGTTTCACCATGTTGGCCAGGCTGGTCTCGAACTCCTGACCTCAGCTAATCTGCCCGCCTTGACCTCCCAAAGTGCTGGGATGACAGGCACGAACCCCTGTGCCCAGACAGGCTGGCATGTTTCTACGTTGATTGACCACAGGTGTCCTTTTTGGGACATGACTTTGTTAGACATTTATCTGCTGGGCCTTTTGACTCTGTCTTGTTAATGGGATGGTCATAAATATGTATACGTTACAGGAACTGATTAGATTTGTGTGGTTTTATTTCTAGGTTCTCTATGCTTAAATCTAGGTGTCTTTTAGTGAATACATCACTGTCCTTTTTTTGGTTGTTGAGACAGAGTTTCACATGGTCACCCAGGATGGAGTGCAGCAGTGCCATCTCACCTGGGCTCCAATGATCCGCCCCCCTTGGCCTCTCAAAGTGTTGGGATTATAGGCATCTGCTAACAGACCTCAATATAAAACGTAAAACTAGAAAACTTCTAGAAGATAGTAGAGAAGAGAATCTAATTGATCTCAGATCTGGTGGTGATGACTTTTTAGGCACCACAACAAAGGCAGCAACTGGGAAAGAAATGATTGAAAAGTTGGACTTTGTTCGGGTTAAAAATGTCTGGTCTCAGCCGGGTGCAGTGGCTCATGTCTGTCATCCCAGCACTTTGGGAGGCCAAGGCCGGCAGATCACCTGAGGTCAGGAGTTCGAGACCAGCCTGGCCAACATGGCGAAACCCCGTCTCTACTAAAAATATAAAAATTAGCCAGGTGTGGTGCCATGTGCCTGTAGTCCGAGCTCCTTGGGAGGCTGACGCAGGAGAATCGCTTGAACCCTGGAAGGAGAGGTTGCAGTGAGCTGAGATTGCACCACTGCACTCCAGCCTGAGCAACAGAATGAGACTCTGTCTCAAAAATAATAATAATAATAATAATAATAAAGGCAAAAACGTCTGGTCTGCAAAAGACACTGTGAATGGAATGAGAAGTCACAGGCATAAAGAAGATATTTTCAAAACACGTACCTGGTAACCAGTATGTGGTCAGGTGCACTGACTCACGCCTGTAATCCCAGCACTTTGGGAGGCCAAGGCGGTGGATCATGAGGTCAGGAGCTGGAGACCAGTTTGGTTAACATGGAGAAACCTCGTCTCCATTAAAAATACAAAAATGAGCTGGGCATGGTGACGGGCGCCTGTTATCCCAGCTTCTCAGGAGGCTGAGGCAGGAGAATTGCTTGAACCCAGGAGGCCGAGGTTGCAGTCAGCAGAGATTGCACCACTGCACTCCAGCCTGGGAGACAGAGTGAGACTCTGTCTTAAAAAAAAAAAAAAAAAAGAAAAAAGCGAGAGCTTGTCTACACAAACAATTTAAAAATATTAGCTGGGCATGATGGTGTACACCTGGAGTCCCAGCTATACAGGGAACTGAGACAGGAGGATCTCTCGAGGCCCGGAGGTTGAGGCTGCAGTGAGCAATTGTTGTACCACAGCCGCCCCCCGCCCCCAGCTTGGTTGACAGAGCAAGGCCCTGTCTCAAACGAAAAAAAAAAAAAAAAGGGTGAGTTCATGTCCTTTGCAGGGACATGGATGAAGCTGGAAACTATCATTTTCAGAAACTAAGAGAGGAACAGAGAACCAAACACCACGTGTTCTCACTCATAAGTGGGAGTTGAACAATGAGAATGCAGGGAGGGGAACATCACACACTGGGGCCTGCCGGGGGGTGGGGGGCAAGAGGAGGAAGAGCATTAGGAGAAACTCCTAATGTAGATGACAGGTTGACAGGTGCTGCAAACCACCATGGCACGTGTATACCTGTGTAACAAACCTGCACATTCTGCACATGTATCCCAGGACTTAAAGTATAATAAAAATTAAAATAAAGAACTTTTTTTGTAAAACAAAGAGCCAGTATGCAAAATGTGCCAAAAAAACCTCTTCAGACTCAGCCACCGGAAAACAAACGGCCCCATTTAAACATAGGTCACCTCACCAAAGATGCTTTGCAGGTGGTACATTCGCCTACGAAAAATCAGTCCACGTCGTAACTCATCGGGGGATTGCAAATGAATACCGCCGAGACGTGCCAGGCGACGGGTCTTGAGATGACTAAGATCTAGAGATGCCAACGGATGAAATACCGGAACTCTCACTGAGGGCTGGTCACAAGAGAGTCCCTGCACCCTCTGACTTTGAGGTCACTGTGCAGCCTGGAATCAGATTTTCTTTCTTTTTTTTTTTTTTCTTGAGACTGAATCTTGCTCTGTGGTCCAGGCTGGAGGGCAACGGTGCCATCTTGGCTCCCTGCAACCTCCGCCTCCCGGGTTCAAGTCATTCTCCTGCCTCAGCCTCCAGAGTAGCTGACAGGCACCTGCCACCATGCCTGGCTAAGTTTTGTTATTTTCAGTAGAGACTGGGTTTCTCCATGTTGGTCAGGCTGGTCTCAAACTCCCGACCTCAGGTGATCCACCTGCCTCGACCTCCCAAAGTGCTGCGATCACAGGCGTGAGCCACCGTGCCCGGCCATGTAGTCACATTTTCTTCAAGCTTTGGGTTTAGGGGAGCTCAGCTTTGGGATTAGGAGAGTCCAGCTTTGGATTTAAGGGATCCCAGCTTGGGGTTTAGGAGAACTCAGCTTTGGGATTAGGAGAGTCCAGCTTGGGGTTTAGGGGAGCCCAGCTTGCATCCCTCACACCCTCAAAGTTCCCCATCTTTGTAGACCCGGTGACCTCTGTTACTGTGATAACACCTGCCTCTGAACGAACTCTGTGTTCTACTGACTTGAAAGTGAGCTGCCAACCCCAGTGAACCGGCAGCTGGCAGGCGTCGGGGGAATAGAGGACCTGCCTGCCTCGGTGGCCTCAGATCACAAGGCAAGAATCCTCGTAGCTAAGCACAAAAACGCGTAGGAAATGCTCTGAGCTCTGTCGCTCTGTGTGGATTTTCCTCTATTGCATAACCCAACCAAACAGACAGTTTGCCCAGCGAGATTTGCATGCTGCCCTCTGCGGACGCCCGTGACGATTTTGAGCTATGTTCTCGGCAAAGGCAGCGACCGCGTTTCTCTGATTTCTGTATGTCATTCTCAGAGTGTATAACACAGGGCTTCACCACCGGCCAGAGCGCGGATTCTGAGAAACACAAGTAGCTCTTTTTAAAACAAAATTAATATGTGTGTGTGTGTGTGCACGACGGCTGTTTTTTAAAAAATTTCCAAGTACTTTACCGTGCATACACCTCTCTGGGTGGGGATGTCGGAACAGCAGCTGCAAAATCTGCCTTGCTCTGGAAAGCAGGAAGCCACTGTACGTGGAATTAAGCTAATTAACATGAAATGCCCTTCAGTGAAAAAAAAACAAAAAACGAAAAAAACCCAGTGATTGACGTGTGGGCCCTGCCCTGCTGCAAAAGAAGAAGGTGCAAATAGCACGTCTTCTGAAATTTAAGCACTTCTGCCATTACCGAGCCGCAGTGCCAATGGTTACCGGGGGTTACGGCAGACACATTTGTTGAACAGATGAGAGAGAGATGACAGGAAGGTTTGCAGGCTCCACTTCCTAACAGCCGTTCTCTGTTTAAAGACCGTTGCTCAGGGTTAATTGACGCCGACTTGCCTCATGATAGTTTAATTGTAATTAGTGGGATTCTACTCACCCTATTTCCAGCCGTGTGCCCAGCGGAGCAGCCAAAGAGAGAGACCCCCGGAGATGAAACCGAGACGGGCTCAACTATCTTGTTCTTGTCTGAAGTCGAAGCTGGGCTCCCTTACATCCAAAGCAGGCCTTTCTTAAAACCCAAAGCTGCCCTCCCTCAGACTCAAAAAGAGGCTCCTTTAAGAACCAAAGAGAGCCTCCCTTAGACGCAAAGCTGAGCTCCCCAAAACCCAAAGCTGGGGTCCTTTAAACCCAAAGCAGGGTTACCCTAAACCCAAAGCTGATCTCCTTTAAACCCAAAGCTGGGCTCCCTTAAACCCAAAGCTGGGCTCCCCTAAACCCAAAGCTGGGCTCCCTTAAACCCAAAGCTGGGCTCCCCTAAACCCAAAGCTGGGCTCCCCTAAACCCAAAGCTGGACTCCCCTAAACCCAAAGCTGGGCTCCCTTAAACCCAAAGCTGGACTCCCTTAAACCCAAAGCTGGGCTCCTTTAAACCCAAAGCAGGGTTCCCCTAAACCCAAAGCTGGGCTCCCCAAAACCCAAAGCTGGGCTCCTTTAAACCCAAAGCAGGGTTCCCCTAAACCCAAAGCTGGGCTCCTTTAAACCCAAAGCTGGGCTCCTTTAAACCCAAAGCAGGGTTCCCCTAAACCCAAAGCTGGGCTCCTTTAAACCCAAAGCTGGGCTCCTTTAAACCCAAAGCAGGGTTCCCCTAAACCCAACGCTGGGCTCCCCTAAACCCAAAGCTGGGCTCCCCAAAACCCAAAGCAGGGTTACCCTAAACCCAAAGCTGACCTCCTTTAAACCCAAAGCTGAGCTCCTTTAAACCCAAAGCTGGACTCCCCTAAACCCAAAGGTGGACTCCCCTAAACCCAAAGCTGAGCTCCTTTAAACCCAAAGCTGGACTCCCCTAAACCCAAAGCTGGGCTCCCCTAAACCCAAAGCTGGGCTCCTTTAAACCCAAAGCTGGGCTCCTTTAAACCCAAAGCTGGGTTCCCCTAAACCCAAAGCTGGGCTCCCTTAAACCCAAAGCTGGGCTCCCTTAAACCCAAAGCTGGACTCCTTTAAACCCAAAGCTGGGTTCCCCTAAACCCAAAGCTGGGCTCCTTTAAACCCAAAGCTGGGCTCCCTTAAACCCAAAGCTGGGCTCCTTTAAACTCAAAGCTGGATTCCCCTAAACCCAAAGCTGGGTTCCCCCTAAACCCAAAGCTGAGCTCCTTTAAACTCAAAGCTGAGCTCCTTTAAACCTACAGCTGGGCTTTCCTTAACCACAAATCTGAGTTCTCCCAAACCCAAAGCTGAGCTCCTTTAAACCCAAACCTGGGCTTCCCTTAAACCCAAAGCTGAGCTCCTTTAAACCCAAAGCTGGGCCCTCATAGACCTAAAGCTGGGTTCCCCTAAACCCAGGGAAGATTTTCATCTTTGAACACAAAGGAGCGTGTTTTTCTCTTGTTCCCTGGATCCAAACCCTCAATGACGGGAACCCTCAGCTGTGACAAGCCTCCAGTATACGTATCTCCCCACGGTGTGAGCCAGTTTCAGTCTCTCTCCTGTGAAAGGCGAAAGGATCCCAGGGTACCAGTGATCATCGACAGACACTCGTGTCTTTGTTCTCTTTGTGACCTGAGGGAGGTTCTCAGGTCAACAGGAAAGGATACTTTAAAAGATTTCAAAGCAGGACCCATCCTAGGCTACCCTACAGCACAAGAAATTCACATAACAGGCCGGGCGCAGTGGCTCATGCCTGTCATCCCAGCACTTTGGGAGCCTGAGGCGGGCGGATTACGAGGTCAGGAGTTCGAGACCAGCCTGGTCAATGTGGTGAAACCCCCGTTTCTTCTAAAAATACAAAAAAACATTAGCTGGGCGTGGTGGCAGGTGCCTGTCATTCCAGCTACTCGGGAGGCTGAGACAGGAGAATTGCTGGAACCAGGGAGGCGGAGGTTGCAGCAAGCTGAGATTGCACCGCTGCTCTCCAGCCTCAGCCACAGAGCAAAACCCTGTTTAAAAAAAAAAAAAAGAAGCGGTAGCTGGGGCACCTTTCTGAGCAAAAACTAGAATCTTCCATGTCCTGTTCGAGTCCTGCGTGTTTGCAGATTGACTCTGAAAATCACCTGGTGGGTTCTCAAATGGTTAACCCTGTCATGCACCGATTCCCCTCCTATAGGTAAAAGCTGGAGACAAATAAAGACAGGTGGAGAATTTGTTAAGCAAACATCTGATTCCTTAATGATGTAATAATGTCTTTTTTTTTTTTTTTTTTTTTTTTTTTTTTTTTTTTTTAGAGACAAGATTGCACTTGGTTGCTCAGGCTGGTCCTCAACTCCTAGACTCCAGAAATTCTCCTGCCTCAGTTTCCAAAAGTGTCGGGGTTACAGGTCGGAGCCACTGCACCCAGCCCTTAATAATGTCTTTTTTCTTATTTTGAAGGCAGATTCTCACTGGGTCACCCAGGCTGGAGTGCAGTGGCATCGTGGCTGTTCACTGCAAACCTTCACCTCTGGGGTTCAAGCAATTCTCGTGCCTCAGCCTCCTGAGTAGCTGGAACTGCAGGTGGTTGCCACCACGCCCAGCTAAATTTTTGTCTTTTAGTAAAGATGGACATTTTACCCTGTTGCCCAGGCTGGCCTCAAACTCCTGAGGTCAGGCAATCCCCTTGCCTTGGCCACCCAAAATGCTAGGATTACAGGCGTGAGCCACTGCACCTGGCCCCTTAATGACGTCTTCCTGTAAATTATGGCCAAATGTGTGCACATTAAATTAAATATTACCTAATTAACATTTTATTTACTTTTGTTTCTCTTTTATATTGTAATTAAGGCTATATGGATACATAAATTTAAGAATATTTAAATAATATACATAATCCTGTAAAGTAATATAATATATAAATTATATATTACAGATGTTTTTATGTATGATATTTATATAGAATTTATTTACAAATTATATAAATTAAACATGTTATATAGTATGCATATTTAATAATTATATACAATATATTATATAGTATTACTTATATGTTATATATAATTTATACATATATGTGACATATTGAGCATAGCATATATAAAATTATATACGACATATTTTATAGATCACTTTATGTGTATATATAATCTATATGTAATTGTATGTATAACACATTTTTTCTGTATGTCGTTTTGGTGAGGGTAGCATTGCAAAATATCTCATATAAAAATGGGTGAGGCCGGGTGTGGTGGCTCACACCTGTCATCCCAGCACCTTGGGAGACTGAGGCGGCTGGAACACCTGAGGCCAGGAGTTCCAGACCAGTCTGGCCAACACGGTGAAACCCCGTCTCTACTAAAAATACAAAACTAGCCGGGTGTGTCGGCAGGTGCCTGTCATCCCAGCTACTCAGGAGGCTGAGGCAGGAGAATCTCTTGAACCCGGGAGGTGGAGGTTGCAGTGAGCCGAGATCCTGCCATTGCACTCCAGCCTGGGTGAAAAGAGTGAAACTCTGTCTCAAAAACAACAACAAAAAATGGTTGCACCGATACAAACTTATGTATGAATGTTCCCTGCAGCACTCTTCGCGACAACCGAAAGGTGGAAACAGCTCAAGCGTCCATCAACAGACAGAGAGATAAACACAACGAGAGCCCACAGCCACACAGTGGAATAGTATACAGCCGTGAAAAGGAACAAGGCTCTGACCGAAGGAACAAGGCTCTACACTGTGGATGAACTTTGAAGACATGACGCTCAGGGAGAGAAGCCAGACACAGAAGGCCACGTGGTGTAGGATTCCATTTCAATAAAATGCCCAGAACAGGCTGATCCATATAGAGAGAAAGGAGATGATCATGGGTGGGGCTGGGGATGGGGAAATGGGAACTGACTTTCCCCCTAAAGGGGTGTTGCCTTTTGGGGGAATGACAAAGTGGTGGAAATAGACATGTCCTCCATGATGTAAAGTATAATCTCAATAAGAAACGATTGTCTCTTGAAGCAGAAAGGACATCTCTTACGTTTCTGTTTTACTTCCTGTGTCTGAGCTGGCCTTCCACCACACCCCTCCTGGCTGACTCCCTGCCTGCCCTGAGTCCTCAATGTTCCTGCATTCTTAATGCTCCACCCTTTTTTTTTGCTTGGGTTTTCCTGTCTCCCAGACAGCCCCAGCCATGGCCAGAGTGACCCTTTTTCCCCAGGGCAGGGCAGCCCCAGGGCCGAGCTTCTGCTTTTGGGGGACGCAGCAGTCACTGGGGCTCTAGCCAGCCTGGCCTCCTCATCCCTCAGGTCCCCACTGGGGTGTCTGGGGTTGACTGTGCAAGCCTTCCCTGCCTGTGGTCACTATGGCCAGTGTGACCTTGGCTGGGTGTGAGTGGAGGGGAAGCGGTGGCCACTGCTGTGTTAACCAGTGACCTCATGGCGTCCGTCAGGAAGCCACAGTGAAAGGCGTCCAAGTTCTCAAGTCCAGCATTGTTTCAATTTCCTCCATCTCTTCCCCGGCCACACACAGCTTCCTTCCTAGCTACCTGGAGTTGACAGGGAAGGAGAGTGCCAAGCGTCCTTGAGTCCTCGGGTGACATCTTCCTGGAGCAGACGTCACATTGAATGTCTGCAAACGTTTTCTTGTGCCCCCCGTCCTAGGAAGACGCGCTTATCATCTTTGCACTACATATGGGGACACTGAGGTGCAGAGGGCATCAGGAACCTGAACCGTGAGTGACAAGGGCATGGTGCTTGGCACCCAGGCCCTAGGTTTTCTGGGCGTAGAGAAGATGCCACATTCTGCTTTGCATTAATCTCCAAATATGTGCATCTGAGCAGAAACACACGTGCGCCTCTGAGCCTGAACTCTGCACCTGTCTCTGGCTGCCTGTTTCATCCTCCTTGCCCTCCTGAGGGGATTTCAGGGACCATACAGCATACTGAGAGCTCCTCAAGGAGAAGAGACCTGAGGTGTATCATCCTGGTCCTCCCTAAGGCTGGAGCATGGTCCTGGCCTGCTGGGCAGGTGCACTTGCACCTGCTCTTTGCAGGGGTTGGGGACGAGTCAGAATACAGGTTAAAAAAAAAAAAGAGGAGGCCGGGCATGGTGGCTCACACCTGTAATCCCAGTACTTTGGGAGGTCGAGGTGGGTGGATCGCCTGAGGTCAGGAGTTTGAGACCAGCCTGAGCAACGTGGAGAAATCCCGTCTCTACTAAAAATAAGCCAGGTGTGGTGATGTACCTGGAGCATGGTCCTGGCCTGCTGGGCAAGTGCATTTGCACCTGCTCTTCGCAGGGGTTGGGGACAAGTCAGAATACAGGTAAAAAAAAAAAAAAAAAAGAGGAGGCCGGGCACGGTGGCTCACACCTGTAATCCCAGCACTTTGGGAGGTCGAGGTGTGTGGATCGCCTGAGGTCGGGAGTTCCAGACCAGCCTGAGCAACATGGAGAAATCCCGTCTCTACTAAAAATAAGCCGGGTGTGGTGGTGCACGCCTGTAATCCCAGCTACTTGGGAGGCTGAGGCATGAGAATTGCTTGAACGCGGGAGGCAGAGGTTATGGTGATCTGAGATCGCGCCATTGCACTCTCCAGCCTGTGCAAGAAGAGCAAAACTCCGTCTCAAAAAAATAATAATAATCATAATAAAAAATAAAAAAAAGAAGAAAAGTGGGTCTCAACAGGGTCCCCAGTGTATTACCGAACAGCTGAGCCCCTCAGGAGCTCCTCAACCTGCCTGAGTTATTATTGGAGAGGCAGAAAGAGCCAAGGAATCTCACTGCCTGTTTCTGCTGTAAACCACCCTGCTGGGAAGGGGTGGATGCAAAGCTACCAACTGACCACAACTCACACTCTGGAGTGGTGTTTCCCCTGCTCGCTGTCAGGCACAGACGACGTGATCATGCCAGCTCCCTTGGTATGCTGGTCCACCTGGCTCTGCGGCAGGCTGGGTCTCCACAGCGGTGGGACCAACTCACGGATATCTCTTGCCCTAACTCCTGTGGCTCCTCTTCCCCGTGCAGCTCCTCACGCCTGTCTGCACCCAGCACGGTCTTGAGTGACACCTTCAACCCTCCTTCTTGTGGCATCAGCCCATCATGGACCTGCCGGAGCCTCTTGGAAATCTGCATTTCATTCCAGCCCATGGGTGACAGCTCCTGCCTCCATGAAGACCCTCTCTTCCCCACCAGATACCTGCAGCAAACTCCTTTGGGTCTGCTTTCCTTAGCTTAGAACTGTGCACCTGGGGTGGTCTTGGTCAATGCAGGGTGTGTGTGTGTGTGTGTGTGTGTGTGTGTGTGTGTGACACAGGACATTCCCAATGACTGTGGAGGGAATGAATGGGTGCATGTATGAATAACGCTCAGGGTGTCCACACAAATGTAGAGAGAATGAATGAATGACACCCAGAGATTCATTCCCACAAATGTGGAGGGAATGAATGAATGATACTCAGGGATTCCCCACAAATGTGGAGAGAATGAATGAATGACACCCAGAATTCAGTCCCACAAATGTGGAGGGAATGAATGAATGACACCCAGGATTCACTTCCACAAATGTAGAGAGAATGAATGAATGATACACAGGGATTCCCTACAAATATGGAGGGAATGAATGTATGACACCTAAGGATTCCCTACAAATGGAGAGGGAATGAATAACACTCAGAGATTTGCTCCTGCAAATGTGGAGAGAATGAATGAACAACACCAAGATTCATTCCCACAAATGTGGAGGGAATGAATGACATCAGGGTTCACTCCCGCAAATATAGAGGGAATGAATGAATGACACCCAGGATTCACTTCTGAAAATGTAGAGAAAATGAATGAATGATACCCAGGGATTCCTCACAAATGTGGAGGGAATGAATGAATGACACCCAGGATTCACTTCCGAAAATGTAGAGAGAATGAATGAATGACACCCAGGGATTCCCCACAAATGTGGTGGGAATGAATGAATTATGTCGAGGGATTCCCGCAAATGTGGAGGGAATGAATGAATGACACCCAGGATTCACTTCTGCAAATGTAGAGAGAATGAATGAAAGACACCCAGATATTCCCTGCAAGTGTGGAGGGAATGAATGAATGACATCCAGGGATTCCCCATACATGTGGAGGGAATGAATGAATGACACATAAGGATTCCCCAGAAATGTGGAGGGAATGAATGAATGACACCCAGAGATTCATTCCTGCAAATGTGGAGGGAATGAACGAATGAGTAACACACAGGCCTTGCTTGATAAACGAATGGGTGAATGCATAAATGAAAGAATGACGTGCAGGGTTTTCTCCCTAAACGTGGAGTGAATGAAAGAGTCAATGCGTGATACCCACTAGTTCTTGACAAGTGTAGAGCAAATGAGGAGATGAATGAATGAATGAATGCCACTCTGAGAATGCAGAGTGAATGAGTGATGGAATGTGTGGAGTAAATGAGAAAATGAATGAATGAATGCATGCCACTGTGAGATTGCAGAGTGAATGAGTGATGGAATGCGTGGAGGAAATGAGATGAGTGAATGAATGAATGAATGCCACCCTGAGACTGCAGAGTGAATGAGTGATGGAATGTGTGGAGGAAATGAGATGAGTGAATGAATGAATGCATGCCACTCTGAGACTGCAGAGTGAATGAGTGATGGAATGTGTGGAGGAAATGAGGAGATGAGTGAATGAATGAATGCCACTGTGAGACTGCAGAGTGAATGAGTGATGGAATGTGTGCAGCAAATGAGGAAAGGAGTGAATGAATGAATGCCACTGTGAGAATGCAGAGTGAATGAGTGATGGAATGGACAGAAGGTGGCAGGGGCGGTGTGGACGTTGGCCCCACCGCCTCCCTCTGGCCCACTTTGGTCCAGCTCGCCACTGGCCCTGACCTCTCCGCTGCATCCATGGAAACTGTGCACCCAGCACCCCTTTCCCCCGGGGTCACTCCCGCTCTGGGCTGTGTGGTTCTCTCGGACTGTCAATCAATGAGGAGAGGGGTGTGGTCCAAGTCTGTCAATCACTGAGGATGGGGGAGTGTGGTCCAAGCCTGTCAATCACTGAAGATGGGGGTGTGGCCCAAGCCTGTCAATCACTGAAGATGGAGGAGTGTGGTCCAAGCCTGTCAATCACTGAGGATGGGGGAGTGTGGTCCACGCCTGTCAATCACTGAAGATGGGGGTGTGGCCCAAGCCTGTCAATCACTGAGGATGGGGGAGTGTGGTCCAAGCCTGTC
>NC_037689.1:23387142-23407369 GCF_003255815.1 Theropithecus gelada
AGCCTGTGAGGACACAGGGAGAAGACGGCGTCTCCAAGCCCAGGAGAGAGGCCTCAGGAGGAACAGCCCTGCCCACACCTGGATCTCAGACCTCCAGCCCCCAGGACTGTGGGAGAATCAATATCTGTTGTTTCTAAGCCACCCAGTCTCTGGTATTCTGTGATAGCAGCCCGAGATGGACTAAGATATCCCATAAGAAGAGGAGATGGGGACACAGACACACACAGAGGGTTGACCCTGTGAGGACACAGGGAGAAGACGGCGTCTCCAAGCCCAGGAGAGAGGCCTCAGGAGGAACCAGCCCTGCCCACACCTGGATCTCAGACTTCCAGCCTCCAGGACTGTGGGAGAATCAATGTCCGTTGTTTCTAACCACCCAGTCTGCCGTGTTTTATTATGGTGGCCGAACTCACTGCCCCTTTACTCTGAAGCAGGTGGGAGAAGACAAACGTCGGGGAAGCTGCAGAAACCTGGGCCGAATGGAAGTGAACGTGGGTGCCACTGGCTTGTCCCTGCTGTCGAATTCCGAAGACCATCGCGAGGCCATCGCCGTCGGGAGTCACGCTCCCCGGCCTGGCTTCTCAGTAGAGACAGTGCGTTACAGGGTGGGAAATGGTTGTTAACCGTGGTGCCCCGCCTTGGGGTTGGGGAGCCACCTGAGAAGGCACACAGCCACAGCCCTCCCGGGTGCGGCTCCCTGGGATTCCGCCCTCTGCCCTTACACACGGTTTCTCTGTCTCTGCTCAGTTCACAGGAAGCAACTTCTGGGAAGGAGACTGGTGTCCCCTTAAAGCATTCAGGCAGCCACCACTTCAGACGGACCAGTCATTCGCAGATAACTAGGACATGGGGTCATGTTCAACACGGCTTCCCGTGACTCTCCTCCCTTCCTTCCTTCCTTCCTTCCTTCCTTCCTTCCTTCCTTCCTTCCTTCCTTCCTTCTCTCCTTCCTTCCTTCCTTCCTTCCTTCCTTCTTTCCTTCCTTCCTTCCTTCCTTCCTTCCTTCTTTCTCTCCTTCCTTCCTTCCTTCCTTCCTTCCTTCCTTCCTTCCTTCCTTCTTTCTCTCCTTCCTTCCTTCCTTCCTTTCTTTCTTTCTCTTTCTTTCTCTCTCTTTCTTTCTTTTATTCTCTTCTTTCTTTCCTTTCTTTCTTTCTCTCCTTCTTTCCTTTCTTTCCTTCCTTCCTTCATTTCTTTCTTTCTTTCTCTCTCTTTCTTTCTTTCTCTCTCTCCTTCCTTCCTTCTTTCTTTCTTTCTCTCTCTTTCTTTCTTTTATTCTCTTCTTTCTTTCCTTTCTTTCTTTCTCTCCTTCTTTCCTTTCTTTCCTTCCTTCCTTCATTTCTTTCTTTCTCTCTCTTTCTTTCTTTCTCTCTCTCCTTCCTTCCTTCTTTCTTTCTCTCTCTCTCTTTCTCTCTTTTATTCTCTTCTTTCTTTCCTTTCTTTCTTTCTCTCCTTCTTTCCTTTCTTTCCTTCCTTCCTTCATTTCTTTCTTTCTTTCTCTCTCTTTCTTTCTTTCTCTCTCTCCTTCCTTCCTTCTTTCTTTCTCTCTCTTTCTGTCTCTCCTTCCTTCGTTTCTTTGCTTCCTTCATTTCTCTTTCTTTCTCTCTTTCTTTCTCTCTCTTTCTGTCTCTCCTTCCTTCCTTTCCTTCCTTCATTTCTCTTTCTTTCTCTCTTTCTTTCTCGTCTTTCTTTCTCTTTCTCTCCTTCCTTCCTTCCTTCCTTTCCTTCCTTCCTTCCTTTCCTTCCTTCCTTTCCTTCCTTCCTTCCTTCTTTCTTTCTTTTTCTTTCTTTCTCTTTCTTTCCTTCCTTCCTTCTTTCTTTTTCTTTCACTTTCTTTCTCTTTCTTTCTCTCCTTCCTTCTGTCCTTCCCTCCTTCCTTCTTTCTTTTTCTTTCTTTCACTTTCTTTCTTTCTCTCCTTCCTTCCTTCGTTTCCTTCCTTCCTTCCTTCTTTCCTTCCTTCCTTCCTCTCCCTCTTTCCCTCCCTCCCTCCCTCCCTTCTTTCCTTCTTTCCTTCCTTCTTTCTTTCTTTCTTTCTTTCCTTCTTTCTTTCCTTTTGAGACAGAGTCTCGCTCTGTTGCCCAGGCTGGAGTGCAGTGGCACAATCTCGGCTCACTGCAATCTCCGCATCCCTGGTTCAAACAATTCTGTCTCAGCCTCCCACGTAGCTGGGACTACAGGCGCCCGCCGCCACGCCCAGCTACTTTTTGTATTTTTAGTAGAGACGGGGTTTCACCATGTTGGCCAGGATGGTCTTGATCTCTTAACATCATGATCCACCCGCCTCGGCCTTCCAAAGTGCTGAGATTACAGGCGTGAGCCACTGCACCTGGCCGAGTATTTTTAATATTAGTGTTTTAGGAACTCAGTCACTCCACTAGCCAACCAGCATGGATAGAAACGCAAACATCAGGCCGGGCGCGGTGGCTCACGATTGAAATCCCAGCACTTTGGAAGGCTGAGGTGGGTGGATCACTTGAGGTCAGGAGTTCAAGACCAGTCTGATCAATATGGTGAAACCCCGTCTCTACTTAAAACACAAAAATTAGCCAGGCGTGGTGGCAGGTGCCTGTAATCCCAGCTACTCGGGAGGCTGAAGCAGGAGAATCACTTGAACCCGGGAGGCGGAGGTTGCAGAGAACCGAGATCGCACCACTGCACTCCAGCCTGGGAAACAGAGTGAGACTCCATCTCAAAAAAAAAAAAAAAAGAAAGAAAAACAAAACAAAACAAAACAAAAAAAGAAACTCAAACATCGCAGAGACAGAGCAATGTTTAAAAAAAAAAATAGCATGTTAATTAGGGTTTTTTCTTTTTGTTTTCATGACAAAGTCTCACTTTGTGACCCAAGCTGGAGTGTAGGCTGGGCTCAGTGGCTCACGCCTGTCATCCCAGCATTTTGGGCGGCCGAGGCGGGTGGATCACCTGAGGTCAGGAGTTCGAGACCAGCCTGGCCAAGATGGCGAAACCTCGTCTCTACTAAAAATACAAAAATGTGCCGGGCGTGGTGGCGGGTGCCTGTCATCCCAGCTCCTCGGGAGGCTGAGGCAGGAGAATCGCTTGAACCCGGGAGAGGGAGGTTGCAGTGAGCCGAGATCGCACCACCGCACCCCAGCCTGGGTGACAAGAGTAAACCCTGTTTCAAAATAAATGAATAAATAAATAAATAAATAAATAGTATGCTGACAAGGAAATATGGGTCTTTCTGTTTGTCATTATGGCTGGCATCTCCAAGAAGGTACCGGACTTGCTGAGGTGTGGAGTGAGGTAGCACACAGGCTGGTGAGCGATGGTTGGTTTGGGGGAAGTGGGACGGCGAGGGGCGTGTTGGGGCGGGCTTGGAGGCCTGTGGACGTCAGACAGGCAGCTTAGGGGGTCCTGGCCGTCCAGGAAGCTGTGAGTATTTGGTTTGGTGGCAGCTGAACCCAGGCAGCGGGGCCGAGGAGGTAAGAAGCAGAGACGGATACGCAGCAACCCTGCTGGATGCCAGCCGGCAGACACAGATAGCACGAAGGATAAAAATAAAGACCAACTGCTCCTTCCATCCTGATTCCTGCTTTGACCTGGAGACTGAAGCTGCTGCTGAACTTTGAACAGCACCCACAGTGTTAGAAAACTATGAAGGAGGGTCAGCCCGTCTTGGTGATAGCCCCCAGAGGTGACCTCCCAACACCCACCAGACGCACAACAGCCAACTCTGTTTTTTTTTTTTTTTTTTTTCAGATGGAGTTTTCCTCTTGTCGCCCAGGCTGTAGTGCAATGGCACGATCTTGGTTCACCGCAACCTCCCGTGTTCAAGCAATTCTCCTGCCTCAGCCTCCCGAGTAGCTGGGATTACAGGCACGCACCACGACGTCTGGCTAATTTTTGTGTTTTTAGTAGAGATGGGGTTTCACCGTGTTGCTCAGGCTGGTCTCAAACTCCTGATCTCGTGATCTGCCCTCCTCGGCCTCCCCAAAGTGCTGGGATTACAGGTGTGAGCCACTGCGCCCAGCCCTCTGTTGTTTTCTGAGATGGAGTCTCGCTCTTGTCGCCCAGGCTGGAGGGCAGTGGCTCACTGCAACCTCCACCTCTCAGGTTCAGGCGATTCTCCTGCCTCAGCCTCCCGAGTAGCTGGGATGACAGGTGCGGGCCATCATGCCCGGTTAGTTTTTGTGTTTTTAGTAGAGATGGGGTTGCACTATGTTGGCCAGGCTGGTCTCAAACTCCTGACCTCAGGTGATCCGCCCACCGTGCCCTCCCAAAGCGCTGGGATGACAGGCTTGAGGCCCCGCGCCCGGCCATGTTAATTCTTCAGAAGTCGACAGAGGCCCCTTTCTCTGAGCTGCCACCACCCCCGGCCCTGTTTGTGACAAGCAATGGGCTTCTGTGGATGCAGGATTTTGGGTGCTAAAACCAGGAGAGCCCCCAGCAGCACCCATGGGGCCGCCTATCTGGCCCAGGGTGACCTGACTGTCTCGGTTCTGTCCTGGGAGACGTGGGGATTTTTAAGCCTGACCTTTTAGCTTTACCACAGGGCTCCTATCCAGCGTCTTCCTTCCCGAGGCTGTCTCTACGCCCATCTTCCAAAGCTCACGGAGCTGGCCGGAGAGTCCCAGGGACCTCTTCTGAACTACGTCTTAGAAGGAGGTGGCTGCGTCTTCTCAGACACCACGTCCAGGCTTCAGTCTGAGTCTTTTCGGTCTGACTCCAAGGGACGTAAATGTCAGCCCCCGGGAAGCTCTCCGTGCATCCCTGTGATGGTGCTTTGCAGACTTTTGACCTGTGTTTGACTTTCTGATGCGTTTTCACTTCCATTTTCGTTCTGATGTATTTATTTATGGAGAGACGAGGTTTTGCTCTGTTGCCCAGGCTGGAGTGCAGTGGTGACATTATAGCTCACGGCAGCCTCAACCTCCTGGCGTGAACCGATCCTCCCACCTCAGCCTCCTGAGCAGCTGGGACTACAGGTGCATGCCACCACAGCTGGCTAATCTTTGACTTTTGGAGAGATGGGGGGGGTCTCACTATGTTGCCCAGTCTTAGTTTTCATTTTTATTTATTATTATTGTTATTTTTTGAGATGGAGTCTCGCTTTGTCACCCAGGCTGCAGTGCAACGGCGCAATCTCGGCTCACTGCAACCTCTGCCTCCCGGGTTCAAGTGATTCTCCTGCCTCAGCCTCCCGAGTACCTGGGATGACAGGCATGTGCCGCCACACCCAGCTAACTTTTTGTATTTTCAGTGGAGATGGGGTTTCACCATGTTAGCCAGGGTGGTCTCGATCTCCTGACCTCGTGATCCACCCACCTCGGCCTCCCAAACTGCTGAGATGACAGGCGTGACGCACTACGCCCAGCCAGTTTTCATTTTTATTTATTAGTATTTTTTTTTTGAGACGAGGTCTCGCTCTGTCACTCGGGTGGGAGTGCAGTGGTACGATCTTGGCTCGCTGCAACCCCTGCCTCCTGGGTTCAAACGATTCTCTTGCCTCAGCCTCTCAAATAGCTGGGACTACAGGCATGTGCCACTACACCCGGCTAATTTTTGTATTATTAGTAGACACAGGATTTTACCCTGTTGGCCAGGCTGGTCTTGAACTCCTGACCTCAAGTGATCCACCTGCCTCAGCCTCTCAAAGTGCTGGGATGACAGACACGAGCCACCGTGCCCGGCCTCGTTTTTCTGTTTGGAAATAAAGTCCTGTCTAGGTTTATGATGAGTGGGATCACATCACTGAAGATAAACGAGCAAGAAAATGGATTTGCTTATCTCTGTTTTGGTCACGTCCTCTTGGAGGGAAGCCAAACCTCCTCCCTTCTCTCCCCCACTTCGAACACAGAGTGTTGGTGGCACTCAGTCAGGGCCAGGGCCCTGCTCCGGGTTCGGGTTCCTCTTTCTGCTCACTCTCTGGGGACCCTGTTTGCCTCCCTGCAACACGCCTTGCTGAAGAGCTCGGTGCTGGCTGCCACGTGAGCCGCCCCTGTCCCTACTCTCAGCAGCCTTCCCCACCTGCAAACCCCAATCGAGGGCCTCCCGTGTTGCGTTGGATGGCGGCCCCTAGAGATAGCTCCACGTCCCGAGCCCTGCTATTTGGGGATGGGGCATCCTTTGGAAAAGAAGGTCTTTGCAGATTAATTAAGTTGTGGATCTTGAGAGAAAATAATCCTGTGTTATCTGGCTGGGCCTTAAACACAATGACAGGTGTCCTTCTAAGAGACAGAAGAGGAGACACAGACACAGAGGAGGAGGCCACATGGAGACGGAGGCAGAGACTGGAGTGATGTGGCCACAAGCCCAGGGATGCCTGGAGCCCCCAGGAGCTGGGAGAGGCAGGAAGGATCCTCCCCTAGAGCCTCCAGAGGAAACTGGGTACAATTGTAATGGGTTGAACAGTGGATCCCGGAAAGATATGTCCATATCCTCGAGCTCAGAATCTGGAATGGGATATTATTTGGAAATAAAGAACTTTGCAGATTTAATAAGTTAAGGATCTGGAGATGACATCATCCTGGATTAGGCTGGGCCCTAAATGGAATGACAGGTGTCCTTGTAAGAGACAGAAGAGGAGACACAGACCCAGAGGAGGAGGCCACGTGGAGACGGAGGCAGAGACTGGAGTGATGCGGCCACAAGCCCAGGGATGCCTGGAGCCCCCAGGAGCTGGGAGAGGCAGGAAGGAGCCTCCCCTAGAGCTCCCTGAGACATTTTGGTCTCAGACTTCTGGCCCCCGGAACTGTGAGAAAGTAAAAACTCCTGTTGTTGAAGTCCCCACTTTGTGACATTTTTTGGTGTCTGCCTCGGGGGACTCACGGAAATGGCTTTGTCTCTGCACCCCTGCAATAATTTTAACGTTGCTACCCAACATTTTAAAATTTGAAAGATGCAGGCACTTTGTGACGTGCCAGGAGCATTGTTATTTAAAAACACAACTGCCAGCCGGGCGCAGCGGTTCACGCCTGTCATCCCAGCAGTTTGGGAGGCCGAGGCGGGTGGATCACCTGAGGTCAGGAGTTCGAGACCAGACTGGCCAAGATGGTGAAACCCCGTCTCTGCTAAAAATACAAAAATTAGCCGGGCGTGGTGGCACGCACCTGTAGTCTCCACTACTCGGGAGGCTGAGGCAGGAGAATCGCTTGAACCTGGGAGGTAGGGGCTGCAGTGAGATGAGATTGTGCCATTGCACTCCAGCCTGGGTGACAAAGTGACACTCCATCTGAAAAACAAACAAACAAACAAAAAACTGCCAGCCGGGTGCAGTGGTTCACGCCTGTCATCCCAGCAGTTTGGGAGGCTGAGGCGGGTGGATCACCTGAGGTCAGGAGTTCGCGACCAGCCTGACCAACATGGTGAAACCCCGTCTCTACTAAAAATACAAAAATTAGCCGGGCGTCGTGGTGGGCGCCTGTAGTCCCCACTATTCGGGAGGCTGAGGCAGGAGAATCGTTTCAACCTGGGAGGTGGAGGCTGCAGTGAGACGAGATTGTGCCATTGCACTCCAGCCTGGGCAACAAAGTGACACTCCATCTGAAAAACAAACAAACAAAAAACAAAACAAAACAAAAAAACTGCCAGCCGGGCACGGTGGCTCACACCTGTCATCCCAGCACTCTGGGAGGCCGAGGCGGGTGGATCCCCTGAGGTCAGGAGTTCGAGACCAGCCTGGCCAACATGGTGAAACCCCGTCTCTACTAAAAATACAACAATTAACGGGGCATGGTGGCGCATATGTGTAATCCCAGCTACTCGGGAGGCTGATGCAGGAGAATCGCTTGAACCCGGGAGGCGGAGGTTGCAGTGAGCCGAGATTGCGCCACCGCACTCCAGCCTGGGCGGCAGAGACTCAGTCTCAAACAAAACCAAACCAAACAAAAAAAAACACAACTGCTTTGTCACTGTTCTGGAGGAACTGAATAGACTCTGCTAATGTTGGTGTTATACAGGCGATCATCCACTTAACTAACCTCTAAAGGAACTGTCTTTAAACATTCGGGAATTCCACATCCTTCTTTGCCCTCCTGGAGGGTCCTATTTCCAATTCGATTGCCTCCTGTTGTCATGTAGACCTGGATTTGAAAGCCTTTGAGGGGTGACCCTATCCATCTCATGACAGCCCAACAGTACGTGTGTTGAAATTTAAACATGGGTTTCACTTCCTGGTACCATAAGGATCCCACGTGCTGGAAGCTTTCTTCTGCTGAAATGTTTTCTGTGGTCAACACTGATCCAGCCGGGCACCATGGCTCACACCTGTCATCCCAGCATTTTCAGAGGCTGAGGCGGGTGGATCACTTGAGGTCAGGAGTTTGAGACCAGCCCGGCCAAGATGATGAAACCGTGTCTCTACTAAAAATACAAAATGAGGCCGGGCGCGGTGGCTCACGACTGTCATCCCAGGACTTTGGGAGGCCAAGGCGGGCGGATCGTGACGTCAAGAGATCAAGACCATTCTGGTGAACACGGTGAAACCCCATGTCTACTAAAAATACAAAACAATTAACTGGGCGTGGTGGTGGGTGCCTGTAATCCCAGCTACTCGGGAGGCTGAGGCGGGAGAATGGTGTGGACCCAGGAGGCGGAGCTTGCGATGAGCTGAGATTGCATCACTGCACTCCAGCCTGGGAGACAGAGCAAGACTCCGTCTCCAAAAAAAAAAAAAAAAAAATTATCTGGGAATGGTGGCGTGCACCTGTCATCCCAGCTACTCGGGAGGCTGAGGCAGGAGAATCACTTGAACCCAGGAGGCGAAGGTTGCAGTGAGCCGAGATCACACCACTGCATTCCAGCCTGGGCAACCAGAGCAAAACTCCATCTCCAAAAAAACAAAAAAACGAAAAAAACCATCTATCAGCTTGGAAAAAAATAGGTGTCTCCAGCCCAGATCTCAGAGTTTTTTTGACAAGGCTGGGAGAAGAAGCAGGGTGATGAGCTGAACCTGTATTTCCGTCATTGTGCTGGGCTGACAATCAGAATTCACAGCTTTCCCTCGTCCACCTGTTCCAGACAAGTCAGCGGCTAAAAGCGAGTATGGATACAACGCGTATCATACTGACCAGCATCTCTAGGCCATGTCTAACGACAGAAGCCAGGGAAGGTGTAGACAGAAGAGGTCCCTCACTGGGCAATGGGTTTGCTCTGTATTTTGTGGGAGCTGGTTGCTATTTCTGACAGACAGAAGATTAGGATTACGATTAGAAGATCAGGTCGCCATTTAAGAGAGCCGGAAGACTAGAGAAGAGAACTGCAATAAATGCTATCATTTGTTTTGTTTTGTTTTGTTTTTTGAGACAGAGTCTCGCTCTGTCGCCCAGGCTGGAGTGCAGTGGCCGGATCTCTGCTCACTACAAGCTCCACCTCCTGGATTCACATCATTCTCCTGCCTCAGCCTCCCGAGTAGCTGGGACTACAGGCGCCCGCCACATCGCCCGGCTAGTTTTTTGTATTTTTAATAGAAACGGAGTTTTACTATGTAGGTCAGGTTGGTCTTGAACTCCTGACCTGGTGATCCACCCGCCTCGGCCTCTCAAAGTGCTGGGATTACAGGTGTGAGCCACCGCACCTGGCAGGTGTCATATCTTAATGCTGTGTAGAAACCTATGCAGTCTGTGTTAGTTATCTTGGGCTTCCGTAACAAAGTCCCACAGACAAGGCAGCTTAAACAACAGACATTGATTCTCCCACAATCCTGGAGGCTGGAGGTCTGAGATCCAGGTGTGGGCAGGGCTGGTTCCTCCTGAGGCCTCTCTCCTGGGCTTGGAGACGCCGTCTTCTCCCTGTGTCCTCACAGGGTCGTCCCTCTGTGTGTGTCTGTGTCCCCATCTCCTCTTCTTATGAGATGTCTTAGTCCATCTCAGGCTGCTATCACAGAATACCATAGACTGGGTGGCTTAGAAACAAAAGACATTGATTCTCCCACAGTCCTGGAGACTGGAGGTCTGAGATGAAGGTGTGGGCAGGGCTGGTTCCTCCTGAGGCCTCTGTCTTGGGCTTGGAGACGCCGTCTTCTCCCTGTGTCCTCACAGGGTCGTCCCTCTGTGTGTGTCTGTGTCCCCATCTCCTCTTCTTATGAGGTGTCTTAGTCCATCTCAGGCTGCTATCACAGAACATCATAGACTGGGGGGTTATCAACAACAGACATTGATTCTCCCACAGTCCTGGAGGCTGGAAATCTGAGACCCAGGTGTGGGCAGGGCTGGTTCCTCCTGAGGCCTCTCTCCTGGGCGTGGAGACTCCATCTTCCCCCTTTGTCCTTATGTGGTCATCCCTCTGTGTGTGTCTGTGTCCTAATCCCTTCTCATAAAGAGGCCAGCCCTATTGGATCAGGACCCACCCATAGACTCGTTGAACCTCAAACACCTCTTCAAAGAGTCTACGTGGAAAGGCAGTCGCATTTGAAGGTCCTGGGCATTAGGATTCTCATCCATGAATTTAAAGGAGACACAGCTCCGCCCATGTCACAGTCCCGTGTCTAAATCCCTGATTCCGTCACGTCCACACCTCGACCCAGTGCCTCTGTGACTGGGTGTCTCGTTATTCGATCGGATCCCTATGGAATGAGCTGCTTAAAACCTCCCCAAGTGCAAAATCCCTGCGTGTCTGCATACGCTGGGCTGGAGGCTGTTGAGGGCTTAGTGCTTCGGCAGACAGAAAATCTCACGCTCGGTCCGGGCGCGGTGGCTCACGCCTGTCATCCCAGCACTTTGGGAGGCCGAAGCAGGCGGATCACGAGGTCAGGAGATCGAGACCAGCCTGGCTAACACGGTGAAACCCCGTCTCTACTAAAAAATACAAAAAATTAGCCGAGTGTGGTGGCAGGTGCCTGTTGTCCCAGCTACTCTGGAGGCTGAGGCAGGAGGATGGCGTGAACCTGGGAGGCGGAGGTTGCAGTGAACCGAGATCATGCCACTGCACTCCAGCCTGGATGACAGCGAGACTCCGTCTCAAAAAAAAAAAAAAAAAAAAAAAAAAACACACGAAAATCTCATGCTGAACCTCGAATTGGAAACGTGAGTCAGGGCGTCTCAGAAGAGCTGGGCTGGGTTTCTGTGTGTGACCTGCTACTACTCTGGCCGCTTGCCCATCGCAAAAACGGATGGGACTGTGGAGAGCAGATCTTTATCTTTCCGAGAAGGAAGCCGCAGCGGGCCTCGTCACCGGCCTTTCCGTTGGCCTTGGTGTCTTAAGGACCACAGAGAGTGTCCATTGAATGAGTTTCCTCATGTCCAGCAAGGACAGGCCTGAAAAATGAAACCACCTCACACAGAGGCGTTGGATGAAGGTCTGCAGAGAACTGACGATAAAGCTTGGTGTCTCGCCAACAATTTCAGAATATTATCCACTAGCTTAGGACGCTACAAAAAGCCTTGTAGGAAGCCGAGGTGGGAGGATCACCTGAGGTCAGGAGTTGGAGACAAGCCCGGCCAACATGGTGAACCCCCATCTCTACTAAAAATACAAAACTTAGCCGGGTGTGGTGGCAGGTGCCTGTAGTCCGAGCTACTCAGGAGGCTGAGGCAGGAGAATCGATTGAAACCGGGAGGCAGAGATTGCAGTGAGCCGAGATTGCGCCATTGCACTCTAGCCTGGGCGACAGAGCAAAAGATTCCGTCTCAAAAACAAACAAACAGAAAAACACAAAAAACAAAAAATCCAAGAGGAGGATTTGCAAATAGAATAATTCTTCCATTTCTAGCTCTGTGTAAAATTCCTGGAGTACTGCATTTAAAAAAATCATTTCCCATTTCTAAACCTTGTAACAAAAGAATACCTTTGTTTACATTGAACAAAGCATCTTAATTTCCTTTTTTTTTTTTTTTTTGAGACAGGGTCTCGCTCTGTCACCCAGGCTGGAGTGCAGTGGCACAGTCTTGGCTCACTGCAAGCTCCACCTCCCGGGTTCAAGTGATTCTCCTGCCTCAGCCTCCTGATTAGGTGGGACTACAGGTGCCCGCCACCACGTCCAGCTAATTTTTGTATTTTTAGCAGAGACGGGGGTTTCAGCATGTTGGCCAGGCTGGTCTCGAACTCCTGACCTTGGATGACCCACCAGCTTGAGGCTTCCAAAGTGCTGCGATTACAGGTGTGAGCCACCATGCCTTAATTTCCTTCTTAAACCATGCTCCTCTGTGCCCTTTCCCTTCTAAGATGAGCCAGGAGGCTAATTAGGCAGACAAAAGAAGACAGAGAGAGAGAACTGTCTCCTAGAGAGAGCTGGTGTGGCCTACCAGGCTATAGATGGAGATGTCTCTTCTGGGAGATGACCGCCTCTCTTTCCCTTCCGTTGAGATATTGCCTTCTTTTCAGCCCTGAGCTGGGGGTGTCAGGAGTCCAGGAAAGAAAGAAGGCAGAGGAGGGAGAGGTGTTTGGATGTAAAGATGTGTCTGCCACGTGGAGAAAAATCTTGACGACATCACCATGAGCTCGGTGACTCAGAGGGACCCTGAACGTTTGGATGTTTGTTACTTTCTGGCCACTTTTTTTTTTTTTGAGACGGAGTCTCGCTCTGTCGCCCAGGCTGGAGTGCGGTGGCACAATCTCGGTTCACTGCAACCTCCGCCTCCCGGGTTCCCGCCATTCTCCTGCCTCAGCCTCCCGAGTAGCTGGGACTACAGGCACCTGCCACCACAGCGGCTGATTTTTTGTATTTTTAGTAGAGATGCGGTTTCACCGGGTTAGCCAGGATGGTCTCGATCTCCTGACCTCGTGATCCGCCCGCCTCCGCCTCCCAAAGTGCTGAGATGACAGGCGTGAGCTACCGTGCCCGGCCACTTTCTGGCTACTGTCATTTCTTTTTTTTGTTTTTGTTTTTTTTGTTTTTGAGACGGAGTCTCGCTCTGTAGCCCAGGCTGGAGTGCAGTGGCCGGATCTCAGCTCACTGCAAGCTCCGCCTCCCGGGTTCATGCCATTCTCCTGCCTCAGCCTCCCGAGTAGCTGGGACTACAGGCGCCCGCCATCTCGCCCGGCTATTTTTTGTATTTCTTAGTAGAGGCGGGTTTTACTGTGTTCACCAGGATGGTCTCGATCTCCTGACCTCGTGATCCGCCCATCTCGGCCTCCCAAAGTGCTGGGATTACAGGCTTGAGCCACCGCGCCCGGCCTGGCTACTGTCATTTCTGTAGGCCACGGATGGGTCATAGGAGTCCCCTTGACTAAAATTAAGATGCAATTTAGTTGGAAGCGACATTGATTCTGTGGTCCCCCGTCCAAAGATTCCATGCTCTGCTATTTGCAAAAGGCTCCTGGAGCCCTTCTGTACGTGCAACCCCCCCGCCGCCTCTGAACCAAGCAAGGAAGATCTAAGATCAGAGGCATGATCAGGGCAGCTATCCTGGCTTGCTGTCTGTGTGTGTCCAAGATGAAATCCCCTGGATTTCACCGGACGAGATGGGACCTGCCATTGCACGTTGTCCTTGAACACCTGGCAGTTCGCACCTGCTACCTCGTGAGTCCTGGAAAAAAATCAACCTCATCTCTCGTTGGATGACTTGTCCTGGGAGACAGGCCAGGACCCCACCCAAGCCTTCCTAGCCGAAAATCATCACCCATGCAGAAAAGCTGTCACTCATATCCCAGGTGACCACCGACGGTGGTTCGGAGCTGGGGTAGCTCCTGAATCCCTGCAGTGCTGGCGATGTACCTGTTGTGTGGATCGCTAAGCCGAGGCTCAGGGCCGTGACGGTCCCCGGTCACAGCACCCGGCGGAGTCCCCACGTGCCGGTCCCTCCTGTGAGTGACGCGATTCTGCGATTCCCCCCACCACCCCCCGCACCTGACTTCGCATGCCTCCTTCATGAGGAGCTTCCTAGTGCGCTTGAGCCGGTGTGTGGGTATAGCAGCCCTGTGGTGAGGGGAGGGAAAGTAAGGGTTTTTCTTACTTGACAGAAGAGGAAATTGAGGTTAGTTATTAGGTCATGGCATAGCCGTGGTCAGAGCCACGGCTGATAACGTGGAAAGGCGTGCCTGAATGAAGCCAGCCCCGTCTGGCACTCGACACACACCCCAGTCTTTGCAGCCGGGCGGGACCAGGTGGGAGACCTCCCTGCCGCCACCCTCACCTCTTCCACCCCGTACGGCGTGTGCCTGATGGCCTCTCTTCACGATGCCCCTGCCCCCTGACACCCTGAGGGTTTGGGGGGAAATCCAGCAATGGCTTAAGTCAGGTGACATAAGATTCCTCACAACAGACTCTGCTGTTCTGGCCGTACTGCTGAGTGTCTCTGAAACCATGGGAAGCCCCCAGGGGCCGGCAGAGCTGCAGGCAGTCTGCTGGGGTGGTGGCCTTCATGCTGCTATTAACCAGGCTGAGTGTTGACCACTGGTTTTCAACTGGGGCCATTGCGGTCCCCACGGGACGTTTGGCAGCAGACACATCTCAGCAGACACATCCTCCACCCACAACGGGGTGGAAGAGCTCCTGGCCTCTGGTGGGTGGAGCCCAGGGATGCTGCTCAACACCCTACAGTGCACGGGACGGTCCCACCACAGAGAGTTGTCCAGCCCCAAAATGTGAGCAGTGCTGAGGCTGAGAGACTCCATATATCGGTCATCCCCACATGAGAGACTCTGTCTATTGGTTATCTATGTATCCATCTATGTATCTACCTATCCAGCCATCCATCTATTTATCTCACTATCATCTATGTATCTATCTACCTATCTAGCCATCTAGCTACCATCTATGTATCTATCCATCTATTCATCCATCTATCTATCCTGTATGTATTTATCTATCATCCATCCATCTATCCATCCATCTCTTCTATCTCTCCATCCATCCATTCTATGTATGTATGTATCTATCTATCTATCTCCGTCTATCTATTATCTATCATCTATGTATCTATGTATCTATCCTTCCATCTATCTACGTATCTACCATCTATGTATCCATCCATCCATCCATCCATCCATCTATTCTATCATCTATGTATCTATGTATCCATCCATTCATTGTATCTATCATGTATCTAACTATTAGCTATCTATCTACCATGTGTGTATCTATCCATCTATTCATCCATCTGTCTATCCTGTATGTATTCATCCATCCATCCATCCATCCACCCATCCATCTATTATATCATCTATGTATCTATGTATCATCCATTCATTGTATCTATCATGTATCTGTTATCTATTTATCATGTATGTATCTATCCATCTATTCATCTGTCTATCCTGTATGTATTTATCCATCCATCCATCTATTCTATCTCTCTCTCTCTCTATTGTCTATCTATCATCTATGTATCTATGTATCTATCCTATCTATCTATCCATCTATCTATATATCTCTATCTATCTACATCTGTCATCTGTGTATCTATGTATCTATCCATCCGTCTATATATCTATCATCTATGTATCCATCCATTCATTCATCCATCCATCCATCATCCATCCATCTATTCTATCATCTATGTATCTACATATCCATCCATTCATTGTATCTTCCATGTATCTAACTATCATCTATCTATCTATCTATCTATCTATCTATCTATCTATCATCTATCTACCTATCTATCTCATCTATCATCTATATACATCTATCATCTATCACCTATCTGTCTCAATATCTGTCAATCTATCATCTATATCTATGTATTACCTATGTATCTCAATAGCTAGCTATCAATAGTCTATCATCTAATCTATTCATCCATCTATCTCAATATCTATCAATCATCGAATAGCTATATCTATTCATCTATCTGTCTACACCTGGCTTAGAGCACGAAGAGCTCACTACTCTGGGAGAGTAGCTTCGAGGAACACCACCAGTGTCCTCACTGCTACAAGCTTTTTGTTTTTCTCTGGCAGCTGAACAAGCCCAGGCTTGGAGATGAGCCATATGAAAACCAATGAAGCTCATCCAACTCACAGACGCTCACTCACGGACCCCCTGCTCCACCAGCCATAACTACAGCTTCCATTGCACAAGAGATTAATTTCAACCACTTTCTCCTGGTAAGAGACTCTGACAGTGGGCTGGTTCTGGATGGTTGACAGAGGCTGCACACTCAGTGCCTCTGTGTCCTGGAACATTTTGACAGCCAGGCTCAGTGGCTCATGTCTGTAATACCAGCACTTTAGGAGGCTGAGATGGGTGGATCACTTGGCATCAGGAGTTCAAGACCAGCCTGGCAACCATGGCAAAACCCTGTCTCTACTAAAAACACAAAAATTAGCCAGGCACAGTGGCGTGTGCCTGTAATCCTAGCTACTCAGTAGGCTGAGGCAGGAGAATTGCTTCAACCTGGGAGGTGGAGGTTGCAGTGAGCCGTGATGACATCACTGCACTCCAGCCTGGGCAAACAGAGTGAGACTCTGTCTCAAAAAGAAAAAGAAAAGAGACCAGGTGCAGTGGCTCATGCCTGTAATCCCAGCACTTTGGAAGGCCGAGGTGGGTGGATCACGGGGTCAGGAGATCGAGACCATCCTGGCTAACATGGTGAAACCCTGTCTCTGCTGAAAAAAAAAAAAAATTTAGCCGGGTATGGTGGTGGGTGCCTGTCGTCCCAGCTACTCGGGAGGCTGAGGCAGGAGAATGGCATGAACCTGGGAGGTAGAGGTTGTGGTGAGCCGAGATCACACCACTGCACTCCAGCCTGGGTGACAGAGTGAGACTCTATCTCAAAAAGAAAAAGAAAAGAAAAAAAGAAAACACCTTTTGATATAGACAGCCTCAATGTGATGCATTAAATGTTAAAAGTCTCTGCCCCCAAAGTGAACATGGAACTTCTGTTACACACATGTTTGTCCTGTATGCACGTGTGAGGACACCCTTCATTGAAATTCATAGCTCCTCCTGTAACCTGTTCAATACAAGTATGTTTGGTTATCTCACTCAACAGAAATTCCCATCTCTGTCTTTTCTCCTTCAAAACGTCTACTTTTAGTCTCTGCCAGAGGCTACATTTCCCAGCCTGTTAGGCTGTGTCTTTTCTCCTTTGAAACGTCTACTTTTAGTCTCTGCCAGAGGCTACATTTCCCAGCCTGTTAGGCTGTGTCTTTTCTCCTTCGAAATGTCTACTTTTAGTCTCTGCCAGAGGCTATATTTCCCAGCCTGTTAGGCTGTACACATCAAGCTCTTCTCTCCAAATGTGTACATCTCGTCATTTTTTTTTTTCCTTTTAGCAACGAGATCTCGGTCCGTCACCCGGGCTGGAATGCAGTGGTGTGATCACAGCTCACTGCAGCCTCTGACTCCTGGGCTCAAACCATCCTCCCACTTCAACCTCTCAAAGCACTGGGGTGAAAGACACAGCCACCTTGCCCAACCAATCTCGTGATTTTAAGTCGACACCTTCCATTCTCTTGATGGCACCAAGCACTGGCCTTCAACACCACGTCTACAGATGGCTAGCTGAGTCCCTTCTGGGACTCCAGACACCATTCTCTTAGCTGTCTGTGGTCTGAGACTTCTTCCTGATTGACACCTGGCTTCCTGCCTTATAACTTCCTTCACATGAGTCCTCTGGTCAGTCCCACGTCACTCCCTGACAACACCCAACACGGCCAGGTGGATCCTTCTGGAATTCCAGGTGGGTAAGTGTTCTGCCTTTGGTGATATGGGGGCCCACCTGCTCCTCTGCCTTTTTTCCTGTTTCTTTTGTCCAGGGCTCAACACACCAGATACACAAGCAAAGAGAAGAGGCTCCCAGGCTGGGGAGGTCTCCTGTCCAGGGTCTCCTCCTTTGTTAGAGTGTCCTGAGGGTACAGTAAACAATGACTCCATACCGGGGGGTACTTAAACAACAGAAATTCATCATGTCCCAGTCCTGGAGGTGAAGAGTCTGAGATTAAGGTGCAGGCAGGCCCACGGTATTAGTCTGTTCTCACGCTGCTAATAAAAACGTACCTGGCCGGGTGCAGTGGCTCAAGCCTGTAATCCCAGCACACTGGGAGGCTGAGGCAGGTGGATCACCTGAGGTCAGGCGTTCAAGACCATCCTAGAGCCAACATGATGAAACCCCATCTCTACTGAAAATACAAAAATTAGCCTGGTGTGGTGGTGGGTACCTGTAGTCCCAGCTACTCGGGAGGGTGAGGCAAGAGAATCGCTCGAACCTGGGAGGTGGAGGTTGCAGTGAGCTGAGTTCATGCCATTGCACTCCAGCCTGGGCAACAGAGTGAAACTCCATCTCCAAAACAAACAAACAAAGACATTCCCAAGACTGGGTAATTTATAAAGGAAAGAGGTTTAATGGACTCACAGTTCCTCATGGCTGGGGAGGCCTCACAATCATGGCAGAAGGCAAAGGAGAAGCAAAGTTCCATCTTACATGGTGGCAGGCATGCCACCCTTTCCCTCCCCCTTACCCTTCCCTCTCCCTTCCCTTCTCTCCCATTCCCTTTGACGGAGACTTGCTCTGTTGCCCTGGTCGGAGTGCAGTGACACGATCTCAGTTCACCACAACCTCAGCCTCCCTGGTTCAAGCAAAATTCTCCTGCCTCAGCCTCCCGAGTAGAGTAGCTGGGATGACAGGCACCCACCACCACACCCAGCTAATTTTTGTATTTTTTGTAGGGACGGGGTTTCACCATGTCGCCCAGGCTGGTCTCAAACTCCTGACCTCAAGCAATCCGCCCACCTCAGCCTCCCAAACTGCTGGGATTACAGGCGTGAGCCACTGCGCCCAGCCTGCCTTTTTCTTTTCCTTTATTATTATTATTATTATTGTTGTTATTATTATTATTATTATTTTTAGAGGTAAAAACAGCTTTGTAGAGATAGAATTCCTATAGCATGCAATCCACCCATCTACAGTTCATTGGATTCAGAACATTGAGTTGTGCAAACACCTCTCCACAATCTATTTTAGCATCTTTTCTTTTCTTTTCTTTTCTCTTTTCTTTTCTTTTCTTTTCCTTTCCTTTCCTTTCCTTTCTTTTCTTCTCTTTTCTTTTCTTTTCTTTTCTATTCTTTTCTTTTCTTTCTTTTCTTTTCTTTCTTTCTTTCTTTTTTTTTTTGAGACAGTTTTGCTCTTGTCACCCAGGCTGGAGTGCAGTGGCACAATCTCAGCTAGCCACAGCCTCTGCCTCTCGGGTTCAAGTGATTCCCCTGCCTCAGCTACCCGAGTAGCTGGGATTACAGGCGCCCGCCATCACACCCAGCTAATTTTGTATTTGTAGGACAGACGGGATTTCTCCATGTTGCCCGGGCTGGTCTCAAACTCCCGACCTCACGTGATCCACCTGCCTCGGCCTCCCAGATTTGCTGGGATGACAGGCGTGAACCACTGTACCCGGACATTTAGGATACTTCCGTCACCCCCAAAAGAAATCCTGTACCCTCTGGCTCTTACTTCCTGCTATTGTCTGAAGGTTTATATCACCCCAAAATATATAGGTTGAAACCCTAAGCCCCCGGATCCTGTCAGGAGGATTCGAAATTAAGGTGAGATGGGTTTGCAGCAGAGATGCTCCATGATGTTCCCTTATAAGAACAGGAAGAGGGCCAGGCAGGACTGTGGACTGTCAGTCATTTGCATGAGTGCTTAGAAACAGCAATGAAAGTGTGTTTATTTAGAAGCGAGTTGTATGGGGTGAAGGAAGCCAGCCAGCCGCACCTCAGCTGGCTATCTGGTGGGGGAGGTTTCAGAAACTCCCCTTCCTTTGTTTCCGGTGAGCGTGACAGACAACCTCCTAATTCCCGTGCAGCTCGAAAAGATGTTTATAGCCCAGAATGAGGAAGCGAGACAGGGGGTATTGCATGGTTTTTTTTGTTGTTTTTTTTTTTAATGTCTTTCTCTTTCTCTCTCTCTCTCCTTTTTCTTTTTTGAGATGGAGTTTCGCTCTTGTTACCCAGGCTGGAGTGCAGTGGCGCGATCTTGGCTCACCGCAACCTCTGCCTCCTGGGTTCAGGTGATTCTCCTGCCTCAGCCCCCCGAGTAGCTGGGATTACGGGCCCCCACCACCATGCCCAGCTAATTTTTTGGTATTTTTAGTAGAGACGGGGTTTCACCATGTTGGCCAGGATGGTCTTGAACTCCTGACCTCAGGTGATCCACCCGCTTCTACCTCCCAAAATGCTCGGATTACAGGCGTGAGCCGCTGTGCCCTGCCCTCTTTTCCTCTCTTTAAAAAAAAAAAAAACAAAAGAAAAGAAAAGGCCGGGCGCGGTGGCTCAAGCCTGTAATCCCAGCACTTTGGGAGGCCGAGACGGGCGGATCACGAGGTCAGGAGATCGAGACCATCCTGGTTAATATGGTGAAACCCCGTCTCTACTAAAAAGTACAAAAAAAAAAA
>NC_037689.1:23412263-23421928 GCF_003255815.1 Theropithecus gelada
CATCCATCCATTTATCCATCCACTTATCCATGTACCCACTATTCATTTGCCCATTCATTTGTTCATGCATCCATTCATTCACTCATTTATCTATTTATTCATTCATTTATTCTTTATCCATCCATTCATCCATCCATCCATCCATCCATCCATTTATCCATCCATTTATCCATACATCCACTATTCATTCACCCATTCATTTATTCATGCACCCATTCATTCACTCATTCATTTATTCATCGATTCATTCAGCCACTCATTCATTCCTTATCCATCCACTCATCCATCTGTTCATCCATCCATCCATTCATCCATCCACTTATCCATACATCCACTATTCATCCGCCTATTCATTCATGCATCCATTCATTCATTTATCCATTCATTAATTAATTCATTTATTCCTTATCCATCCACTCATCCATTCATCCTTCCATTCATCCATCCATTTATCCATGCATCCACTATTCATTCACCCATTCATTTATTCATGCATCTATTCATTCACTCATTTATTTATCTATTTATTCCTTCATGTATTCCTTATACATTCACATCCATCCATCCATTTATCCATCCACTTAGCCACCCATCTACTATTCATTCACCCATTCATTTATTCATGCATCCACTCATTCACTTATTCATCGATTCATTCAGCCACTCATTCATTCCTTATCCATCCACTCATCCATCCATCTGTTCATCCATCTATCTATCCATTTATCCATCCACTTATCCCTGTACCCACTATTCATTTGCCTATCCATTTATTCATACATCCATTTATTCACTCATTTATCTATTTATTCATTCATTCATTCCTGTCCCACTCCTCCATCCATCCATCCATTTATCCATCCACTTATCCATCCATCCACTATTCATTCACCCATTCATTTATTAATGCATCCATTCATTCACTAATTCGTTTATCTACTCATTCATTCATTCATTCATTTCTTATCCACCTACCCATCCATTCATCCATCCATTCATTCATCCAACCATCCATCCATCCATTTATTCATTCATGTACTCATTCATCCATCCAATCATCCCTTCATTCATTCATTCATCCACGCATTCATTCCTTATCCATTTACTTATCTATCCATCCATCCATCCATCCATCCATCCCTCCATCCATTCATCCACTCGTTCATTCACCTGTCTCCATATCCATCCATCCACTCACTAGTGTACTAATCCACTCATTCACTCATTCATTCACTCATTCATTCACCCATCTATTTATGCAACCATCCATTCAACCATCCAACAAACAGTACTGAGGCCATGGTAATCTCTTCTGGTCTCTCATCTACAAAGTCACAGTCCCTACAAGGACCCTGCTCATTCATTCCCTGTGGCTGAGACTGAAGGAGTATCTCCTGTTTCTATTCCACGTGTGGCCACCTGCTGGTCTGTCCCTGTCCTGAGTGCAGGGGTAGTCTCATTCTCCTCCAGCCCCAGAACAGATGAGTGATAAATAAATACCTGAAGACAGAATTCCTCCAACCCTAGGGTAAGAGCCTGAGTGTGCTAGAAGTTGCCTGTGTTGGTGCCAAGAGCTTGTGATGGACATGTGGACACTGTAGATGGACAACAGCCCCTTCGCTGACCAGCTGGTGCGTGGGAAGCCTCCAGCTTCACTGAGCCTCAGGTTTCGTTTCTTGCATCTCATTGGGAGGCTATCTGCAACATGCCCATTTCAACCACTGGCTGAGAGGCTCATGCAGGTGTGCATATAACAGGGCTCCTTGCTGAGAGTGGTTTCCTGGAGAGTCCATCAGAGCTACTGTTGCACAACTGCCCCTTGAGGAGGTCATCACAGCTCTGAGTACCAGGAGCTGCCCATCAGCACCGTGTGAACTCAAAGTCTTGCATTCATCCTCATAGGACATCTTCAAAACCACTTTAAACATCCCAGGGAAGCCCAGAGGAGCAAGTGCTTCCAAGAGGCTGGCTCTGGTCTGTGGATTGAGTGTTGATTTGAGTGTCTTTGAATGCGTGTGAGTTTGAGTCTCTTTGAATCAGTGTGGACTTGAGTTTCTTTGAAAGTGTGTGGGTTTGAGTCTTTTTGAATGAGTGTGGACTTGAGTCTCTTTGAATGAGTGTAGACTTGAGTCTCTTTGAATGAGTGTGGATTTGAGTCTCTTTGAAAGCGTGTGGGTTTGAGTCTCTTTGAATGAGTGTAGACTTGAGTCTCTTTGAATGAATGTAGACTTGAGTCTCTTTGAATGAATGAATGTAGACTTGAGTCTCTTTGAATGAATGAATGTAGACTTGAGTCTCTTTGAATGAGTGTGGACTTGAGTCTCTTTGAATGCATGTGAGTTTGAATGAGTGTGGACCCGAGTTTCTTTGAATGAGTGTAGACTTGAGTCTCTTTGAATGAATGTAGACTTGAGTCTCTTTGAATGAATGAATGTAGACTTGAGTCTCTTTGAATGAGTGTGGACTTGAGTTTCTTTGCATGAGTGTGGATTTCAGTCTCTTTGAAAGCGTGTGGGTTTCAGTCTCTGAGTGTGGATTTGAGTTTCTTTGCACAAGTGTGGACTTGAGTCTCTTTGCATGAGTGTGGATTTCAGTCTCTGAATGAGTGCGGACTTGAGTTTCCTTGCATGAGTGTGGACTTGAGTCTCTTTGCATGAGTGTGGATTTCAGTCTCTTTGAATGAGTGTGGATTTGAGTCTCCTCATTCCTGCACCTTTTCAGTTCCTTTTGTTGCATGGGACAGTATGAATGACGCTCCCCATTGGTCCAGTTTTGCAAGTAAAAATGTCACATGTGGAAGCCAGCATTTAGTCCTCGGGCAGATAAGCAAGTTTGACGAGAATAACCTTACACACAGCGGGGCACTTGGTCTTGGAAAGGTGGAGAACAAACCCTCCATTTCCCCTGAGACCTGATCTGCACGGGGGATGTCTGCTTAATCTACACATCTGCGGCTTGTAATGACAGAGTCTCTTGAATTCTACTTACTTTATTATAGAAACAAGAGCATGCATACAGCACATCAGGAGATGGAGAAATGGAGGGAAGTGATCCACAGTCCCTTGACCCAGCCCATTCTCTCTCTGAGACCTGGGGGATGGGACATGGTCTTGCTTCTCCTTCCAGGTCTCTGGAAGGATCCTCTGGTCTTATCTTGCCGGCCTCCCATGCTGTGGTTCAGAATTGCGGGAGATTCTGTTCCAGTGGGGATGCTTGTCTATACCTTGGGCAATTTGGGGTGTCACAACTGGAGGGGGTGTTCCTGGCACGTGGTGGGTGGAACCCGGGACGATGCTCAATGCCCTATAGTGCAGAGGATAGGCTCAACACACAGAATCCTCCAGCCCTACATGTCAGCAGTGCTGAGGCTGTGATATCCTGCCTGAGAATGAGAGAGTCTCTGTTAGTGTCTATCTATCTGTCTATACCTATCTATCCTATCTATCATTTATCAATTTATATACATATCATATCTATCTCTCTACCTGGCACCTACACCTATGTATTAATCTTCTCTATCTATCATCTGTCTATACCTTTCTAGCGTTTATCTCTCATCTCTATCATTTATGTCTACCGTTTGACAGTGGTTTCAGCTAGGGGTGATTTTTCTCATCACGGGACACTGGGTAATGTCTGAGGACAGTTCTGGTTGTCGCAACTGTGGGGGTGGTCCTGGCATCTGCTGGGTGGAGCCCAGGGATGCTTCTCAATACCTTACAGTGCACAGGACAGCTCCACCACAGAGAATCACCTGGCCCCAAATGTCTATAGTGTTGACGTGGAAAGACCCTGCTTTTAGTATGGAGAATCTCTCTCTCTCTGTCTGTCATCCATCTATGTATCCATGTATCTACCTATCTAAGTATCTATCTATCTATCTATCTATCTATCTGTCATCTATTTCTATTATCTATCTGTCATCTTTCTATTTCTATTATCTATCTATTATCTATCCATCTATCTGTCTCTCTATCTATCATCTATTTCTATTATCTATCTATCATCTATCTATTTCTATTATTGATCTATCTATCTATCTATCATCTATTTCTATTATCGATCTATCTATCTATCTATCATCTATCTATTTCTATTACCTATCTATCTATCTATCTATCTATCTATCTATCTATCTATTATCACCTCTATCTATCTGTCAATCGATCTATCTATCTATTATCACCATTATCTATCTATCTATCTATCTATCTATCTATCTATCTATCTATCTATCTATTTCTATTATCTATCTATTTATATATCTATTATCACCATTATCTATCTATCTATCTATCTATCTATCTATCTATCTATATCTATGCATGCATGTATCTGTGTATCTGTCTATCCTATCTATCTCTCATCTATCTATGTATCTGTCTAATCTATCATCTATCTATCTAATCTATGCATCTATCTATGTATCTATTTATCCATGTATGCATGTATCTATCTAATCTATTTTGTAAGTATGTGTCTAATTTATGTATGTATGTATCTATTCTATTTTATCTATCTCTATTATCAATCTATCTCTCTATCATTACCGTTATCTATCTGCATGTAGGTACGTATGTATGTATGTATGAATCTATCCATCCTATGTATCTCTCATCTATCTACATATCTCTCTAATCTATCATCTATCTAATCTATGCATCCATCTATGTATGTATGTACCTATCTATCTATCCTTGTATGTATCTATCTAATTTGTGTATGTATGAATGTATGTACGTATCTATCTAGCTATCTAATTTATGTATGTATCTGTTTTCAATTCTCTCTGTCATCTATCTACCTATCTATCATCTCTCTGGCTATCATCTATCATCTATCTATCTAATTTGTCTCTCATCTATCTTTAAGACAGTGTTAGATAAGCAGATGATTTTGCTACCTGGAGATATTGAGTAATATCTGGAGACATTTCTAATAGTTACAACTGTGGGTGCTCCTGGTACCTTGTGGCTGGAGCCCACGGACACTGCTCAACACCCTACAGTCCCCAGGATGGCCCCACCACAGGGAATACCCCCGCCTCAAATGTCACTAGTGCCCCAGCAGACAGCCTGTGTCTTTTGTGTCTTACAATTGGTTCCACCAAGAACTGTCCACAATTGGTTCTCACAATTGGTTCCACCAAGAACTGTCCTTGTCCCCATCTTCCTGCATGCCCTCTCCCTCAGGGATCCCCCTGCTCACAGAGTCCCCCATAAACAATGTCCAGGCCCCCTCCCAGCCTGACGGCACCCAGCCCGAGGGGTCCACATGCTCAGCCCACCCCCAGCTCATGAACTCCTGGGGAGCCTGGACAGTGTATTGTCACTCTGCCAACTCATCATCTGAAACCAACACAACCTGGCACCTGCCTCCTGCTTCTGTCTGTGCCACTCCCTTCCCAGCCATAGAGAGTCTCCTGGGATTCCTCCCTCCCATGGAGCCCTCCTTGGCCAGAAAATCACACATTCTGCTTCCACAATGTCCTTCTGCTCAGGGCACCAGCACCTTTTCCCTGGAGCAGAGCAATCTGCCCAAAAGCATCAATGCAGCCCTCAAGGTCCCAGCCTGGCTCAGGGGCGTGAGAAAACGCTGAACATCAGGAAAGATCAGGGAAATGCAAATCAAAACCACAGTGCGATACCACCTCACTCCTGCAAGAATGGCCCTAATCAAAACATCAAAAAATAACAGATGTTGGCGTGGATGTGGTGAACAGGGAAGACGTCTACACTGCTGGTGGGAATGTAAACTAGTACAGCCAGTACGGAAGACAGTGTGGAGATTCCTTAAACAGCTACATGTAGCACTGCCATGTGATCCAGCAGTCCCACTATTGGCTATCGACCCAGAGGAAGGTACTCATCATACGAAAAAGATACTTGCACACGCATGGTTATAGCAGCATAACTAGCAACTGCAAAAATGTGGAACCAGCCCAAATGCCCATGGATCAACAAGTGGATAAAGAAGCTGTGCTATATTTATATATACAAATGCCGGCACTGACACAAACACACATATATAGTCATACAGATGTGTGCCATATACATACGTATATGTATATAGATATACACACATATGCATATGTACATATATGTGTAGATAATACAAATGTGTATATCCATACACATGTATATATGCATACATGTATATATACACACATGTATACATGTGTACATATGCATATATACACATATACCTATACACACATATACATGCATACATGTGTACACATATGTATATACACACATATACATATACACACATATACACACAAACATGTGTACATATGTATATATACACATATACATACACATATATGTGTATGTGTGTATATATGCACACATGTTTATATGTGTATATACGTGTATACATACATATATGTATACATACATATATACATCATATATGTGTGTGTATATGTGTATATGTGTATACATATATGCATACATACTTGTACGCATCACATGCGTTTACATGCATGTATACATCATATATGTGTGTACATGTGTGCATCATATATGTGTTGCATGCGTGCACACATCATATATGTGCGTACATGCGTATATACATATGTGTGTACATGCGTATATACAGCATATATGTGTACATGCGTATATACATCATATATGTATACATGCACATATGCATATACACACATATGTGTATATATGTATAGACGTGTGTATATATATACACACATATATATGATGGAATACTACTCAGTCATGAAAAAGAATGGCATTTGCAGCCACCTGGGTGAGATTGGAGACCATTATTCTAAGTGAAGTAACTCAGGAATGGAAAACCAAACATCGTATGTTCTCACTCATAAGTGAGAGCTAAGCTATGAGGATGCAAAGGCATAAAAGAATGACACAACGGCTGGGCGTGGGGGCTCACACCTGTCATCCCAGCACTTTGGGAGGCCGAGGTGGGCAGATCACAAGGTCAGGAGTTTGAGACCAGCCTGGCCAACACGGTGAAACCCCATCTCTACTAAAAATACAAAAATTATCTGGGCATGGTAGCACATGCTTGTAATCCCAGCTACTCGGGAGGAGGCTGAGGCAGGAGAATCACTTGAATCTGGGAGGAGGAGGTTGCAGTGAGCCGAGATTGTGCCACTGCGCTCCAGCCTGGGCAACAGAGTGAAACTCCATCTCAAAAAAAAAAAAAAAAAAAGAATGACACAATGGACTTTGGGAACTCCAGGGCAATGAGTGGGAAGAGGATGAGGGATAACAGGCCACAAATTGGGTTCAGTGTATACTGCTCAGGTGATGGATACCCCAAAATCTCACACATCACCACTAAAGAACTTACTCGTGTAACCAAATAGCACCTGTTTCCCCAAAACCTATGGAAGTAAAAAGTGTAAAACTAACCAACAAAAACACATATCGACTTCTGAAAAAATCTTCTGAGGACTGCTTTCTTGAGGCAATGAAAGAGATTGTTGGAGCTATAAATAATATATATGTATATATTATATATTTATATATTTACTATTTAAATATATTATATATTATGTTTTATTTATATGTTATATATTTATATATTTATTATTTAAATATATTATATATTATTCTTATTTATATGATATATATTTATGTATTTATTATTTAAATATATTATATATTATTTAAATATTATATATTTATAATTTAAATATATTATATATTTATATATCATTTGTATTTATATGGTATATATATTTATTATTTAAATTTATATATTTATATATTTTCTTTACATATTATATATTTATTATTTAAATATATATTTATATATTTTTATTTATATATTATATATTTATATATTTATATATTATATATTTATTATTTAGCTATATTATATATGATTTATTATGCATATATTTTGTATTTATATATTATTTATATATTACATATTTATATATTATTTATATATTATATATTTATATATTTATTATTTAAATCGATTATATATTTGTATATTATTTATTATTTACATATTATATATTTCTATATTTATTATTTAAATAGGTTATATATTTATATATTATTTATTATTTTCATATTATGTATTTATATATTATTTATTATTTTCATATTATATAGTTATATATTATTTATTATTTTCATATTATATAGTTATGTATTTATTATTTAAATAGATTATATATTTACATATTATTTACTATTTATATATTATGTATTTACATATACTATATATTTATTTATATATTATTTATATATTACATAATTATATATAACACACACACACACACACACATAGATAGATCTGTTGCTTTGTCCTAAATGAACACAGATCCTGCGTCCCTGGGGAGCGACAGTGTGAGCTGCGGAACCGTCCCTGGAGTTCCCTGAGCTCAGTCCATTACCTCGGGGGTAATCCTGGGGGCCCCCATCCCACCCGCCCTGTTTCTGTACCTTCTGCAGGGGGTCGTGTGTCTCCCAGGGGCCGTGCAGAAACTCCTAACCCGAGAGAGGTAGAGCAGGGAGCCAGGTGGACACTGGGATCCCTGGACCCTGCTCCGCCCACCTCAGTGCCTCTAGGGACAGAAGAGGGGCTGTGGGAGGGAGGTTGGGGACCCTGCCCAGGCACAGCCAACGAGGAGGTGCTGATGGAGAGGCAGGGCTGGAGGAGAGGGCAGCAGGAGAGAGACTCAGACAAGAGGGGGCCATCTGCGCAGGCCAGGGGCCTCTGCAAGTCCAGACCTGTACATATTCACCACTGGCAACAGCTACTCTGCTGTTATCAACCCTAAGCCATCACTTCTCCCCCAGAACCTTAAGTGACAAACCCAGAAAGGCAGTGTGGGTAGCATTGGAGGGAGGGAGGGTCTCTGTGGTTCTCCCAGGGGACCTCATCTCTCCCACCCACCCCAAGCTTGGTCCATCTTAGTGGCGCAGCCAGGTGGGGACCTGGCAGGAGGCATCTGAAAAGCACTTGCTTTTTACAAAGACAGGGTTGCCTACCGTCTGATGAGTCCCATGCATCCCCTCTCTCAGCCTCTGACCTCATTGTCCCCCTGGGGGTGGGGGACGCCCATATTTGGAAAAGGGGCAGCATCCTGGTGCACGCAGCACACTGGCATCTGTGTGCCAGTGCCCAAATGAAAGTACTGTTTTTGCAACGTGGGATAATTTCCTTTTTTTTTTTTTTTTTTGGAGACAGAGTCTCACTCTGTCACCCAGGCTGGAGTGCAGTGGCGTGATCTTGGATCTTGGGCTCCCCGCAACCTCCGTCTCCCGGGTTCAGGTGATTCTGCTGCCTCAGCGTCCCGAGTAGCTGGCACGACAGGTGCGCACCACCGCACCCGCCTAATTTTTATAGTTTTAGTAGAGACGGGGTTTTACTATGTTGGCCAGGCTGGTCTCGAACCCCTGACCTCAAGTGATCCATCCACCTTGGCCTCCCAAAGTGCTGGGATTACAGGCGTGTGTCACCGCCATAAAAAAATATATAGATAATATATATTATATGTTATATATAATATATAATATGTATTTGTATATGTTATATATTATATAATATGTATTTGTATATGTTATATATATTTATATATTATAAATTATATATATTATATTATATATATTTATATATTATATATTTATATATCTTATATATTTATATATAAGATATTTATATAT
>NC_037689.1:23422028-23462772 GCF_003255815.1 Theropithecus gelada
ATATCTTATATATTTATATATAAGATATTTATATATCATATAATATATAATATATTATATATTATATATCTTATATATTTATATATTATATATTTATATATTATATCTTATATATTTATAATATATATTTATATATCTTATATATTTATAATGTATATTTATATATCTTATATATTTATAATGTATATTTATATATCTTATATATTTATAATGTATATTTATATGTCTTATATATTTATAATATATATTTATATGTCTTATATATTTATAATATATATTTATATGTCTTATATATTTATATTATATATATTTATATGTCTTATATATTTATATTTATATATAATATATATCATATATCATATATTTATATATAATAATATATTTCTGTATTTTATATATTATATATTATATATATTTTTATATATTATATATGTACACACACACACATGCTACTATCTGGTGCTGCTTGCCAAAGTGGAGTGGGCTATGCAAGGAGGAACAGAGCAGGAAGGAGAGATTGGACGGCGTGGTCAGATGCACCTGCTTCCTCAGGGGTTTCAGCTCCTTGGTGCTTTTTACTCAGGGGCCTCGCGTTTCCGCGTGCGCATTCACCTTACGGAAACATAACAACATGGGAAGAAACAACCACACACACACACACACACACACACACACACACACACCCCAAAAAAAACCCTTTTCTTTTTGGGAACAGAGCCGCGTGACCACGGTTCCTCTTCATAGAAATGTGACATACGGTGCCACAGCAGCGGCACTTGTGTGTGTGGCCGGGAATTCCGAGATGTCCCTCCACCAGGTCGGCGCGTGGGGACTTGGCTTTTCTCAACGTTTTAGGGACGGATCTGAAGAAGCCCAAGGAATCAGGGTTTCTAAGTGGACCTGTGCAAACGAGGACTGAGGTGGCGGTGACACCCGGGTCTGGGGTCTCCCTGGCACCGAGGGGGTGACGAGGGGCCACCACGCTCATCCAGGCACCCACAGGGCTTTCAAACCCATTGACTTGATGCCTACTGTTCCATTATGGGAACGCTAAGCATTCGGGAGTTATTTATAGCCCACGGCTCAAGGTCATTGCCAAGGTCGGATTGCAAACATTCAAGAAACTGCAACCTCCGGCATAAATGTGTTACGAGCGGCAGCCCCAGCTGCTTCCCCTCTCTCAGGTTAACCTCAAGAGAGGTGCCTTTAATGGAATGAGTTTTATTTATTTTTTTGAGACGGAGTCTCGCTCTGTCGCCCCGGCTGGAGTGAGGTGGCGCGATCTCGGCTCACTGCAAGCTCCGCCTCCCGGGTTCATGCCGTTCTCCTGCCTCAGCCTCCCGAGTAGCTGGGACTACAGGTGCCCACCACTGCACCTGGCTAATTTTTTAAATGTATTTTTTTAGTAGAGATGGGATTTCACCTTGTTAGCCAGGATGGTCTCGATCTCCTGACCTCGTGATCTGCCCGCCTCAGCCTCCCAAAGTTCATGGAATGAGTTTTTAAAGGAAAGGTGGTTTGCATCCCTGGAAAATGTGAGCATTTCCCCGCTAAGCGGTTCTGCAGTCTCCTTCGCAGGGAATTTGCAGATTTGCACACCTGGTCTCCTCTAGCGTGAGAAGAATATACTTCATGGGGTTTGCACCGTCTTCCCCCATGTTCTCACCCCACACAGACCCTCCCAGTGACCCTCTTGTCTCCCTTGACAACACAGAACAAGAAGAAACGGCCAGCCCGGCAGCTCACCCGTGCAGAGGCAGCGGCAGAAGGAGCAGGTGAGAGTTCAGAGGTTCTCCAGGTAACGGAATCCAACGCCTAAGTCGACAGCCGTGTGCCTCAGAGCCCAGGACTCAGAGGGCCAGCCACCAGCTTGCAAGCCCTGGCCACTCAGAGTGGTTGAGAAAGTGCTTGCTGGTGGCAGACAGCTGCCCTTCCAGTTCCATCTCTCCAGCAAACGTTGCAAGGGTGGCCGCCCCGCTGGGTGGCCCGCCGGCTGGCATGACCATCTCCGAATGCAAATTCTGCAAACTCCACCTCCAAGCGGACAACCACGGTTACGACTCAGGCTTAGGTGGAAAGGAAGCCTGTTGTGAAATTTCCTGTGTAACTGTCTGAACACTGGTGTGCAGGGCTGAGCTCATCGCTCGGTCTCTGGGCGACACCGTTAACCGCCCACCTCCCTATCACTGGCTCCCAGGGGGCCCTACTCGAAGAAAACCCTGAGAATTTTCTAGAGAGGAAAAGAGGGAGAATGATTTTCCTCGACGTTGTCACCAGCGGTGAAGAGTCGTGGCATTCCCCAGAACAGATTCCTGTTTCTTCTGAAATTAAAACAAAACCAAAAAAAAAAAAAAAAAAAAACAAAAAAAACCAGAACATGTTTCCTTTTAGATTCTAAAGCCGTGCGAATTGCGACGTCTCTTGGTACACGGCCAGACTGTGACAAGCCAACAGACCTTGGGCACTGATCATTCCAGCTCTGACACTGGGTCACGGACGGAACAGGTTCATACCCTCAACATCCCCTGAGGATTGGCAGGTTTCACGACTGAGGACCAGGTTTCCGAGTTCCGGCATCCTTGCTTGTGAGGAGCGATGGTGGGCTGTTGTCATTCGTGCGAGGAGGAGGTTGAGACGGAAGGATCTGTCACCCAGAAAGAATGAGTGAATATTGAACCACGGCTCAGGGAAAAGACAGGGTACAAACCCTCAAGCCAGCCTGGGTGTGGGGGCTCATGCCTATAATCCCAGCACTTTGGGGGGCCAAGGCAGGCCAGAGCACTTGAGGTCAGGAGTTCAAGACCAGCCTGGCCAACATAGCGAAATCCCGTCCCCTACTAAAAATACAAAAATTAGCTGGGCGTGGTGGTGGACGCCTGTAATCCCAGCTACTGGGGAGGCTGAGGCAGGAGAATCGTGTGAACCCGGGAGGTGGAGGTTGCAGTGAGCCGAGATCAGGCCATTGTACTCCAGCCTGGGTGGCAGAGTTAGATTGTCTCAAAAAAAAAGAAAAGTCCGGGCGTGGTGGCTCACGCCTGTAATCCCAGCACTTTGGGAGGCCAAGGCGGGTGGATCACTTGAGGTCAAGAGTTTGAGACCAGCCTGGCCAACATGGAGAAACTCCGTCCCTATTAAAAATACAAAAATTAGCCGACCTTCGTGGTGCACACCTGTAATCCCAGCTACTGGGGAGGCTGAGGCAGGGGAATCACTTGAACCTGGGAGATGGAGACTGCAGTGAGCCAAGATCAGGCCATTGCACTCCAGCCTGGGTGACAGAGTGAGACTATCTCAAAAAAAAAAAAGTCCGGGTGTGCTGGCTCACGCCTGTCATCCCAGCACTTTGGGAGGCCAAGGCGGGTGGATCACTTGAGGTCAAGAGTTTGAGACCAGCCTGGCCAACATGGAGAAACTCCGTCCCTACTAAAAATACAAAAATTAGCCGGGCATGGTGGTGCACACCTGTAATCCCAGCTACTGGGGAGGCTGAGGCAGGGGAATCACTTGAACCTGGGAGATGGAGACTGCAGTGAGCCAAGATCAGGCCATTGCATTCCAGCCTGGGTGGCAGAGTGAGAGTGTCTCAAAAAATAAAAAAAAAGAACAAAAAGTCCAAGTGTAGTGTCTCATGCGGGTAATCCCAGCACTTTGGGAGGCCAAGGCAGGTGGATCACTTGAGGTCAAGAGTTTGAGACCAGCCTGGCCAACATGGAGAAACTCCATCCCTACTAAAAATACAAAAATTAACTGACCATCGTGGTGCACACCTGTAATCCCAGCTACTGGGGAGGCTGAGGCAGGGGAATCACTTGAATACAGGAGGTGGAGGTTGCAGTGAGCCAAGATCAGGCCATCGCACTCCAGACTGGGCAACAAAGACTCTGTCTCAAACAAACAAACAAAACAACAACAACAACAAAAATCAAAAGAATCCTTCAGGCCCCTGGTCTCAGTGTTTTCTTCAACAGATGAGTAAGTAGCTTTTCATTATGTGTGTTTCTGTTTGAAAACACCTTAGTCAGGAAAAGAAATCATTCTGCTAAAAGGACACCCACTCTCACCGTTCGCCACAGCACTATTCAGAATAGCAAAGACACAGAGTCGACCCAGGTGCTTATCCAGCGTGCGCTGGATAAAGAAAATAGGGTACGTTACAGGCGGGCGCGGTGGCTCACGCCTGTAATTCCGGCACGTTGGGAGGCCGAGGCAGGTGGATCACCTGAGGTCAGGAGTTCGAGACCAGACTGGTCAACGTGGAGAAACCCCATCTCTACTAAAAATACAAAAAAAATAAGCTTGACGTGGTGTCGGGCACCTGTAACCCCAGCTACTTGGGAGACTGAGGCAGGAGGATCGCTTGAACCCGGGAAGTGGAGGTTGCAGTGAGCCGAGATGGCACCACCGCGCTCCAGCCTGGGCAACGAGAGCAAAACTCTGTCTCAAAAAAAAAATAAATAAATAAATAAAAATAATAAGAATAATAAAACGGGGTGCATAGACACCACGGAATAGTACAAAGCCATGAAAAAGAATGAAACGATGTCCTTTGCAGAAACTTAGATCCAGCCGGAGGCCATTCTCCAAAGCGAATTAATACAGAGACAGGAAGCCAAATGCCACACGTTCTCACTTATAAGCAGGAGGTAAACATGGGGTCCTCATGGACATAAAGAAAGGAACAACAGACCAGGTGCGGTGGCTCATGCCTGTCATCCCAGCACTGTGGGAGGCCGAGGTGGCTGGATCACCTGAGGTCAGGAGTTCGAGACAAGCCTGGCCAACATACTGAAACCCCGTCTCGACTAAAAATACAAAAATTATCCGGGCATGGTCACAGACATCTGTAATTTCAGCTACTTGGGAGGCTGAGGCAGTGGAATCGCTTGAACCCGGGAAGCAGAGGTTGCAGTCTGTACTAAAAGTACAAAAATTAGCTGGGTGTGGTGGCGGATGCCTGTAATCCCAGCTACTCGGGAGGCTGAGGCAGGAGAATCGCTTGAACCTGGGAGGCGGAGGTTGCAGTGAGCCGAGATTGCGCCACTGCACTCCAGCCTGGGCGACAAGAGTGAAAACTCTGTCAAAAAAAAAAAAAAAAAAAAAGAAAGAAAGAAAAGAAAAAAGATGGGAACAAGAGGCATTAGGGAGGGAGATGAAGGGCTGAAAAACTATGTACTGGGTGCTAAGCTAAGTAGCTAGGTCATGAGATCATTCATACCCAAAGTCTCAGCATCACACAATATACCTTTGTAAGAAACCTGCACATGTACCCCCGGAATCTAAAATAAAACAAAGGCCGGGCACGGTGGCTCACGCCTATAAACCCAGGACTTTGGGAGGTCGGGCAGATCACCTGAGGTCAGGAGTTCGAGACCAGCCTGGCCAACATGGTGAAACCCCATCTCTACAAAAGACAAAAATTAGCCGGGCACAGCGGCGGGCGCCTGTAGTCCCAGCTACTCAGCAGGCTGCGGTAGGAGAATGGCGTGAACCCGGGAGGTGGAGGTTGCGGTGAGCTGAGATCACGCCACTGCACTACAGCCTGAGAAAAAGAGCGAGACTCTGTCTCAACAACAAGAAAATTAAAGATGTGATCTCAAAAACAATATGTTGATAAAAGGCTAAAAGTAATGAAAAAGTAAAGACAACTGAAATTGAATAGATAGAATATTATTATTATTATTATTATTATTATTTCTGAGGCACAGTCTTGCTCTGTCGCCCAGGCTGGGGTGCATTGGTGCCATCTTGGCTCACTGTAACCTCCGCCTTCCCGGTTCAAGCAATTCTCCTGCCTCAGCCTCCCAAGTAGCTGGGATTACACACGCATACCACCACACCTGGCTAACTTTTTGTATTTTTAGTATAGATGGGGTTTCATTATGTTGGCCAGGCTGGTCTCGATCTCCTGACCTCGTGATCCGCCTGCCTTGGCCTCCCAAAGTGCTAGGATTACGGGTGTGAGCCACTGCACCCGGTTCCCTGTTATTTATTTATTTATTTTTTTCAGGAGCAGGTGTATTCGGGCAATACATGGGATGCTCATCTTAACATTTTATCATTGGTTGGCTTTTAAAAATTGTCTTTTTTTTTGAGACAGAGTTTCGCTCTGTCGTCCAGGCTGGAGTGCAGCGGCGCCATCTCGGCTCTCTGCAACCTCCGCCTCCCAGGTTGAAGCCATTCTCCTGCCTCAGCCTCCCGAGTAGCTGGGACTACACATGCCCGCCACCTCTGGCTAATATTTTGTATTTTTAGTAGAGACGGGGTTTCATCATGTTAGCCAGGCTGATCTCGATCTCCTGACCTTGTGATCTGCCCACCTCGGCCTCCCAAAGTGCTGGGATTACAGGCGTGAGCCACTGAGCCCAGTTCCCTGTTACTTTTTTTCAGGAGCAGGTGTGTTTTGCCAACACATGGGATGCCCATCTTAACATTTTATCTTTGGGTGGCATTTTTCATTAATTTCAGGTTCGAGTCAGAGAGAAGAAAGGAAATATATGGTGAAACCCCATCTCTATTAAAATACAAAAAGGTAGCCAGGCGTAGTGGCGCAGGTCTGTCATCCCAGCACTTTGGGAGGCTGAGGTGGGAGGATCACTTGAGGTCAAGAGTTCAAAACTAGCCTGGCCAATGTGGCAAAACCCCGCCTCTACTAAAAATACAAAAATTAGCCGGGCATGATGGCGGGCACCGGTAGTCCCAGCTATTCGGGAGGCTGAGGCAGGAGAATGGCGTGAACCCGGGAGGCAGAGCTTGCAGTGAGCTGAGATCTAGGCACTGCACTCCAGCCTGGGCAACAAGAGTGAAAACTCCATCTCAGAAAAAAAGAAAAAAAGGTGAGAACAACAGGTATTGGAGACGCCTAGACAGGGGAAGGAGGGAGAAAAAGGGCTGAAAAACTACCTTTTGGGTGCTAAGCTCAGTAACTAAGTCATAGATAGATATTCATACCCAAAATCTCAGCATCACACAATATATCTTGTAACAACCCTGCGTATGCATCCCCAGAATCTAAAATAAAATAAAGGCCGGGAGTGGTGGCTCATGTCTGTAATCCCAGGACTTTGGGAGGCCCACGTGGGCAGATTTCCCGAAGTCAGGAGTTCAAGACCAGCCTGGCCGACATGGTGAAATCCTGTCTCTACTAAAAATACACAGATTAGCCAGGTGTGGTCACGGACACCTGTAATCTCAGCTACTCGGGAGGCTGAGGCAGGAGAATCGCTTGAACCCTGGAAGCAGAGGTTGCAGTCTCTGCTAAAAGTACAAAAATTAGCTGGGCGTGGTGGCAGGTGCCTGTTGTCCCAGCTACTCAGGAGGCTGAGGCAGGAGAATCGCTTGAACCCAGGAGGCGGAGGTTGCAGTGAGCCGAGATTGCACCACTGCACTCCAGCCTGGGCGACAGAGCGAGACTCCCTCTCAAAACAAAGATTTCTCTTGGCTTTCCCCGTCCTATAATGTAGGCTACAAAGATAGTTTAGAGTATGGAGCCAGGGATGTTTTGTTTGGTCAAGAGTACGTGCAAGCCCAGAGAACACTTAGCGAAAGATGTGAATTCTCTCGTAGCAGATCGATGACACGTTTTACCAAACTTCAGAGTAAATGCTAAATATCAGTTAACCCAATAGCAACTTAAAAGGAAAAAGTATGTGAGTCGGGTGAAAACTTCCGATGGTTAGTGTCCTAAAGACGAGTTTCTTATTTGTGAATGTGCATAATATAATATTGTGGCATAAAATTTTAAAAAATAAAATTGTTTACCCCCCCAAAAAAAAGATGTATCGTTACATGAGTTAGTGTTCTCCAGAGAAAAGCACCAATAGAATATATTTTTATATATACATAAGAGATCCATTTTTATCTGGGCATGCAAGGTTTATGTATATACATATATGTGTTTTATTGTCTATATCTTTAGGTAGATGAGGACATAGGCAAATATATTTCTTTTATATAATTTGTAAATATTTACATATTCTATACATATTTACATATTTATCAATACATACATATGTATTTTAACAACTCTATAATATATGAGACTTCTTGGAGGAAATTAACTCATAGCATTACGGAGATTGAAGTGTCCCGCAATCTGCTGTGTGAAAAGCTGGAGACCTGGAAGAGCCAAGGGTGTGAATTCCAGTCTGAGTCTGAATTTCTACCCAGGAGAGCCGAGAGTATGAGTTCCCGTCTGACTCTGAAGACCTGAGACCCAGGAGAGCCGAGGGTGTGAGTTCCAGTCTGAGCCTGAAGACCTGAGACCCAGGAGAGCCGAGGGTGTGAGTTCCAGTCTGAGTCTGAAGGCCTGAGACCCGGGAGAGCCGAGAGTATGAGTTCCCGTCTGACTCTGAAGACCTGAGACCCAGGAGAGCCGAGGGTGTGAGTTCCAGTCTGAGCCTGAAGGCCTGAGACCCAGGAGAGCTGAGGGTGTGAGTTCTAGTGTGAGTCTGAAGGCCTGAGACCCAGGAGAGGTGAGGGTGTGAGTTCCCGTCTGACTCTGAAGACCTGAGACCTAGGAGAGCGGATGGTGTGAGTTCCAGTCTGAGCCTGAAGGCCTGAGACCTAGGAGAGCTGAGGGTGTGACTTCTAGTGTGAGTCTGAAGGCCTGAGACCCAGGAGAGATGAGGGTGTGAGTTCCAGTCTGAAGACCTGAGACCCAGGAGGGCTGATGTGTGAGTTCTAGTCTGAGTCTGAAGGCCTGAGACCCAGGAGAGCTGAAGGTGTGAGTTCCAGTCTGAGTCTGAAGGCCTGAGACCCAGGACAGTTGAGAGTATGAGTTCCAGTGTGAGTTCCTGTTGAATCTGAAGCTGTGAGACCCAGGAGAGCTGAGGGTGTGAGTTCCTGTTGAATCTGAAGCTGTGAGACCCAGGAGGGCTGAGGGTGTGAGTTCCAGGCTGAAGGCCTGAGACCCAGGACAGCTGAGGGTGTGAGTTCCAGGCTGAAGACCTGAGACCCAGGACAGCTGAGGGTGTGAGCTCCAGGCTGAAGGCCTGAGACCCAGGACAGCTGAGGGTGTGAGTTCCAGGCTGAAGGCCTGAGACCCAGGACAGCTGAGGGTGTGAGTTCCACGCTGAAGGCCTGAGACCCAGGACAGCTGATGTGTGAGTTCCAGGCTGAAGGCCTGAGACCCAGGACAGCTGATGTGTGAGTTCCATACTGAGTCTGAAGGCCTGAGACCCAGGACAGCTGATGTGTGAGTTCCAGGCTGAAGGCCTGAGACCCAGGAGAGCTGAGGGTGTGAGTTCCAGGCTGAAGGCCTGAGACCCAGGACAGCTGATATGTGAGTTCTAGTCCGAGTCTGAAGGCCTGAGCTGAGACCCAGGACAGCTGAGGGTGTGAGTTCCAGGCTGAAGGCCTGAGACCCAGGAGAGCTGATGTGTGAGTTCCATACTGAGTCTGAAGGCCTGAGACCCAGGACAGCTGAGGGTGTGAGTTCCAGGCTGAAGGCCTGAGACCCAGGACAGCTGAGGGTGTGAGTTCCAGGCTGAAGGCCTGAGACCCAGGACAGCTGAGGGTGTGAGCTCCAGGCTGAAGGCCTGAGACCCAGGACAGCTGAGGGTGTGAGCTCCAGGCTGAAGGCCTAGGGAGACCAATGTCAGAGCCGAAAGCCCATCGGGCAGGAGGAATTCCCTCTTAGTTTCTGGGACGACGGCCGTGCGTAGCTGTCCACCTGCTTGACCTCTCTGTGAGGCAGCTACAAACCCTCAGGCCGGGTGCTACAGACCAATGTCGATAACTCAGGCTCATTTCTGCATCTCGTGGGGACCATGCATCGTGTTTTGTGAGTCCGGGTTGCAGGTTGCAGGGAAGAATGTGCTCATCTCTCTGACATGCCGTTTGAAGGTGTCTGAGCCGATCTGAGCTTGATCTGAGGACGCCGGCTGAACCCCGGTCGGTTTAGTGACCGCCGTGAGGTCATTTGGGGCTGTTTCTCTGAAGGAAACCAGGAACAGGATGCGTTCATGTCCCGGGAGGGCTGAGGGCCTGATGTTGAGAGTGGAACGGAAAAGTGACGGGCCCTGGAGGAAGACAGGGACAGAAATAGCAGCCCCGGCCAGGTCCCCACGTCTGCCCTGGGAAACCAGGCTGTTGGCAGCTGCCCTCACAAGGTGCCCACGCAAGGGACAGAGAGACAAGGCGGCCTGGAGCTGCGGTGGGGTCCGAGCCATTGTACCAGCTTCTCTGCTGCATACGCAACGTTTCAGGGCTGAGCACACCGTGAATTTTTCGGGGGCTGTTCACCCAGGCCTGGGTGGCCTAGACCGTCCCAGAAATAGAATCCCAGTCCCGAAATCCAAGCACATCCGTGCAGGCCAGGTGTGGAGACGTGATTCTATCTGCAGCCTTTGGTTTAGGGATGGGGAGGACATTGAATGCTGCTTCTCATACGCCCTTTAAAATAATTGCAGGTTCGTGCCCTGAAGGTGGGAAAGGAAGCTTATTTGCAAATAGGGTCTTTGCAGATACGAGGAAGGTTAGGATGTGGAGGGCTGTTGTCTCATCTGTTCCTGCAACACGCCCTGAGCAAAATCCTGGGTGTCGGCCGGGAGCGGTGGCTCACACCTGTCATCCCGGCATTTTGGGAGGCCGACGCGGGTGGATCACTTGAGGTCAGGAGTTTGAGACCAGCCTGACCAACATGGCGAAACCCCGTCTCTACTAAAAATACAACAATTAGTCCTGTGTGGTGGCGGGCACCTGTAATCCCAGCTACTCGGGAGGCTGAGGCAGGAGAATGACTTGAACCCAGGAGGCGGAGGTTGCAGTGAGCCAAGATCGTGCCATTGCACTCCAGCCTGGGCGACAGAGTGAAATTTAGACTCAGGAAAAGAAAAGAAAAAAAAAAATGCTGGGTGCGGTGGCTCACACATGTCATCCCAGCACTTTGGGAGGTCGAGGCAGGTGGATCACGAGCTCAGGAGTTCGAGATCAGCCTGACAAACATGGTGAAACTCCGTCTCTACTAAAAATACAAAAATTAACCAAATGTGGTGTCACGTGCCTGTCACCCCAGCTATTCGGGAGGCTGAGGCAGGAGGATCCCTTGAACCCGGGAGGCGGAGGTTGCAGTGAACCCAGATCACGCCATTGCACCCCAGCCTGGGCAACAAGAGTGAAACTCCATCTCAAAAAAACAAAACAAAACAAAACAAAAAAAGATTCTGGGCATGGATGGAGACGGGGAATACAAAGGAAAGAGAAAGAAGAGAACACAGCATGAATGGGGTCCGAACAGCCACCCAAGGGTCCATCATGCTGAGACCTTTGAGGGATCGTGTGGGACCTGCCTCAGAGCCATCCCTCTGAGACAAGTGAAGGATGGACATCGTGGGCTGAGCTGGTTTCCTGTGAACCAGGGGCAGCAGAGGAGATGGATGTGACTGTGTGTGGCCTGTCGGGCGCCACGCTGCAGGTCACCCTGGGGGTGTTTGGGGGACGCAGGTCTCACGGAGCCTCTGGGATCCTTGTCTTAGGACATGAATTCTTACCTTTCTGTTTGCACCATCATCCTCTTAACCTTGCAGGATTGAGGGCCAAGCCTATTGTAGCGAAAGGCTGGTGGCTGCTTGCGGGATGAGAGGCCAAGTGTATTTTGGGGGTATGATGCTTCGGAGCCGTTCCTGGTCTGAGTGAGGTGGTATCGGTGACTGACAGTTGCTGGGCTCTGATGTGCCAGCTGGATGCACGGACTTTTTGTCATCAAACGCTCGTGTTACAAGGACATTCAGGGCCGGGCATGGTGGCTCATGCCTGTAATCGCAGCACTTTCGGAGGCCGAGGGGGGTGGGGGATCACTTAAGGTCAGGAGTTCGAGACCAGCCTGACCAACATGGTGAAACCCCATCTCTACTAAAAATACAAAAAATTGGCCGGGCGCGGTGGCTCAACCCTGTAATCCCAGCACTTTGGGAGGCCGAGGCGGGCGGATCACGAGGTCAGGAGATCAAGACCATCCTGGCTAACCCGGTGAAATCCCGTCTCTATTAAAAAAATACAAAAATCTAGCCAGGCGAGGTGGTGGCCGCCTGTAGTCCCAGCTACTCGGGAGGCTGAGGCAGGAGAATGGCGTAGACCCGGGAGGCGGAGCTTGCAGTGAGCTGAGATCTGGCCACTGCACTCCAGCCTGGGCAACAGAGCGAGACTCTGTCCCAAAAAAAAAACCACAAAAAATTAGCCAGGCACTGGGGCGGGCGCCCGTAACCCCAGCTGCTTGAGAAGCTGAGGTGAGAGAATTGCTTGAACCTGGGAGGTGGAGGTGGCAGTGAGCCAAGATCATGCCATTGCACTCCAGCCTAGGCAACAAGAGAACGACTCTGTCTCAAAAAAAAAAAAAAAAAGGCCAGGCACAGTGGCTCATGCCTGTAATCCCAGCACTTTGGGAGGCCGAGATGGGTAGATCACCTGAGATCAGGAGTTCAAGACCAGCCTGACCAACATGATGAAACCCCGTCTCTACTAAAAATACAAAAATTAGCCAGGTGCGGTGGCATGCACCTGTAACCCCAGCTACTCGGGAGGCTGAGGCAGAATAATCACTTGAACCTGTGAGGCGGAGGTTGCAGAGAGCGCCAAGATCACACAACTGCACTCCAGCCTGAATGACAGAGTGAGACTCTGTCTCAAAAAAATAAAATAAAATAAAAATCACTGGGAATGGTTATGCCATTGGCCCAAAGGCCTGGTGGATCTCAAAGTCTGTTTCCTTCTAATGGCATATGATTTCCTTTCTCATGACAGATTCCATTCCAAGGTCCCACAGAACCCCAGCTTGGCATTCCGTATCTCTTTCCTGGGATGGGGGTCTCTGTTCTGTGCCTGCAGTGTTAGTCCGTGGTCACCCTGCTATAAAGATTGGCCTGAGACTGGGTAATTGATAAAGGAAAGAGGCCGCATTGACTCACAGGTCCACATGGCTGAGGAGGCCTCAGCAAACTTACAGTCATGGCGGAGGGCGAACGGGAAGCAGGCACCTTCCTCGTAAGGTGGCAGCAGAGAGAGAGCGTGTGGAGGGAGAACCGTCAGACACTTATAAAACCAGCAGGCCGGGCACGGTGGCTCACGCCTGTAATCCCAGCACTTTGGGAGGCCGAGGCGGGCGGATCACCTGAGGTCGGGAGTTCAAGACCAGCCTGACCAACACGGGGAAACCTCGTCTCTACTAAAAGTACAAAAATTAGCCGGGCGTGGTGGTGCACGTCTGTCATCTCAACTACTCGAGAGGCTGAGGCAGGAGAATCGCTCGAACCTGGGAGGCAGAGGTTGCGGTGAGCTGAGATCGCGCCACGGCACTCCAGCCTGGGCAAAAAGAGCGAAATTCTGTCTCTAAATAAATAAATAAATAAATAAATAAATAAATAAATAAAAATACGAAAACAAAATTAGCCAGGCATGGTGGCAGGTGCCTGTGGTCCCAGCTACTCGGGAGGCTGAGGCAGGAGAATGGTGTGAACCCAGCAGGCGGACACTGTAGTGAGCTGAGATCACACCACTGCACTCCAGTCTGGGTGATGGAGCGAGACTCCATCTCAAAAAACTAAAATAACAACAACGACAACAAAATAAAATAAAACAAAATAAAATAAAATAAAGGGGGCCCCAGAGAGCTCCTTCACCCCCTCCATCATGTCAGATATGGCAAGAAGGCGCCATCTATGGACCAGGAAGCCACTGGTTCATAGACCACCAGACGCTGAGTCTGCCACGTCTTCACCTTGGACTTCCAGCCTCTAGAACCATGAGATATAACTGCCTGCTGTTGATAAAGCCCTCAGGCTATGGTATGTCATGATAGCAACATATAAGAACCAAGACACTGTCCTGAAACATGAAGGTTCCAGCCCCAGCAAATGAGGGAAAGGGAAGAATAATCCACCTGCAGGGAGGGTCAGGGTTGAAGCTGACGCTACCAGGGCCCTCTTGAGTTGGTGTTCAGGGCCAGATGCAATACGTAGAGAATGTGTATGGGGAAAACAGAGATGGCCACGCTTTCTCATCCATGCCATAAAGACCCGGACACTGGAGCAGTCCTGGGACCCAGTGCCTGGCAAACATACTTCACAATGACTTTCACAGGAACCCTGTCCCTGGGAGGCATGGACACCAGAACCCTGCCAGGGCTGTGTAAACACCGCCTTTCCCTTCTCGTGAGGCTTTTCTGAGTAACCCGGTTGTCTCCCCGCCTGTCTGAAGCCCTGGGTAGGTCCGTTGTTGACTGCAAAGGTGGTACGGGAAGAGGAAGGACCACACCCTCCAACTTTCTGCATCGCGAACCCTATCTGATCCTCCTCATCTAGGGGTGCTGTTTTTCTGCAGAGGTTGGCACTAAAATCTTTGAAGACAACAAAACAAAACAGAAAACCCAAAGTACTGGCTACAGGAGGCCCAGGCTACCAATTTCACTCCCTTATAGACTCAGTTCTGGGGTCTTGATTAAGCGTCCCTGTGACCTGCAACTCAGGAGGAAAACATTTTATGGTTGTTTCTTCTTGTTAAATTAAATGTATCAAGAGGCAGAACCATGCACACATGGGAGTGGATATGCAGGATAAATCCATGCAATGGATTACTACACAGCCATGCAATGGAATACTATGCAGCCATGAAGATGGGATACTATGCAGCCATGAAAAAGGAATGAGGTTCTGGCACGGGCTACCGCATGGATGAACCTTGAGGACATCATACTCAGTGAGAGAAGCCAGACACAGAAGGCCACACTTTGTAGGATTCCAGGCAAGCATCCCTGTGACCTGCAACTCAGGAGGAAAACTCTTGATGGTTGTTTATTGTTTTTAAATTAAATCTATCAAGAGGCAGAACCACTTAGGGATATGCATAGCAGCACACAATAGCTGAAAGGTGGAATCAACTCAAATATCCATGCACATGGGAGTGGATATGCAGGATAAATCCATGTAATGGAATACTACACAGCCATGCAACAGAATACTATGCAGCCATGAAAAAGGAATGGGGTTCTGGCACGGGCTACCGCATGGATGAACCTGGAGGACATCATGCTCAGTGAGAGAAGCCAGACACAGAAGGCCACACTTTGTAGAATTCCAGGCAAGCATCCCTGTGACCTGCAACTCAGGAGGAAAACACTTGATGGTTGTTTATTGTTTTTAAATTAAATCTATCGAGAGGCAGAACCACTTAGGGATACACATAGCAGCACACAATAGCGGAAAGGTGGAAACAACTCAAATATCTATGCACATAGGAGTGGATATGCAGGATAAATCCATGCAATGGAATACTACACAGCCATGCAATGGAATACTATGCAGCCATGAAAATGGGATGCTATACAGCCTTGAAAAAGGAATGACACAGGCTGCCGCATGGATGAACCTTGAGGACATCACACTCAGTGAGAGAAGCCAGACACAGAAGGACACACTTTGTAGGATTCCATTTCTATGAAATGTCCAGAACAGGGAGATCCATATAAATAGAGAGTGGATTTGTGGTTGTGAGGGACTGGGGAGCAGGGATTGGGAATTCATGCTTAATGGGTACAGAGAGTCCTTTTAGATGAGGAGAATGTGTGGAAGCAGAGACAGCGGTGACGATTGTGCAGTCTTGTCAATGTGCTCAATGGCACTGAATCACATCCTTTAAAATGGTTAGTTTTGGCCGGGCGCGGTGGCTCACGCCTGTCATCCCAGCACTTTGGGAGGCCGAGGCGGGCGGATCACGAGGTCAGGAGATCGAGACCATCCTGGCTAACACGGTGAAACCCCGTCTCTACTAAAAATTTAAAAAAGTAGCCACGCATGGTGGTGGGTGCCTGTAATCCCAGCTACTCGGGAGGCTGAGGCAGGAGAATGACATGAACCCGGGAGGCGGAGCTTTCAGTGAGCCGAGATCGCGGCACTGCACTCCAGCCTGGGCGACAGAGCGAGACTCCATCTCAAATAAAAATAAAATAAAATAAAATAAAATAAAGTGAAATAAATGGTTAATTTTATGTTCTGTGAATTTTACCAAAAGAAAAAGAAAATAGTCGGGCATGGTGGCTCACATCTGTCATCTCAGAAGTTTAGAAGGTTTAGGTGGGAAAACTGAGCCCAGGAGTTTGAGACCACACTGGGCAATGTAGCCAGACCCCATCTCTACAAAAAACATTTTTTTTAAATAAGCCAGGCTTCACGCCTGCAATCCCAGTACTTTGGGAGGCTGAGGTGGGTGGATCACGAGGTCAGGAGATCAAGACCATCCTGGCTAAGGTGAAACCCTGTCTCTACTAAAAATACAAAAAATTAGACGGGCGTGGTCATGGGCGCCTGTAGTCCCAGCTACAACCTCACTGCAACCTCCATCTCCTGGGTTCAAGCAATTCTTCTGCCTCAGCCTCCCAAGTAGCTAGGATTACAGGCGCCCACCACCATGCCCTGCTAATTTTGTATTTTTAAAATAGATGGGGTTTTACTGTGTTGGTCAGGCTGGTCTTGAACTCCTGACCTCAAGTGATCCACCCGCCTCAGCCTCCCAAAGTGCTGGGATTCCAGGCCCACCGGCCGGCCAGACATGATCTGTTTGTGTGTTTGTGGTGAGAATACTTAACATCCACTGTCTTCAAGAATTTTTTTTTTTTTTTTTTTTTTTTTTTGAGATGGAGCCTCACTCTGTTGCCCAGGCTGGAGTGCAGTGGCACGATCTCGGGTCACTGCAAGCTCCACCTCTCGGGTTCACGCCGTTCTGTGAGTAGCTGGGACTACAAGCACCCGCCACCACGCCTGGCTAATTTTTTGTATTTTTATTTTAGTAGAGACAGGGTTTCACCGTATGAGCCAGGATGGTCTCGATCTCCTGACCTTGTGATCTGCCCGCCTTGGCCTCCCAAAGTGCTGGGATTACAGGCGTGAGCCACCGCACCCTGTCTGTCTTCGAGATTTTTAAGTACACAATTCAATGTTATTCATTATAGTCACTGTGTTGTACCGTAGATTTCCTCAGCTGACTCATTCTGTCGGAATGAGTATGGTTTGTTGGAATGAGCATGGTTTGTTTGTTTTTGTCCTTAGATTAAACATCTTTTCCATTTTAACTGTTTTTCTTTTCTTTCTTTCTTTCTTTTCTTTCTTTCTTTCTTTCTTTCTTTCTTTCTTTCTTTCTTTCTTTCTTTCTTTCTTTCTTTCTTTCTTTCCTTCCTTCCTTCCTTCCTTCCTTCCTTCCTTCCTTCTCTCTCTCTCTCTCTTTCTTTCTTTCTTTCTTTCTTTCTTTCTTTCCTTCTTTCCTTCTTTCTTTCTTTCTTTCTTTTTTTTTTTTTTTTCAGACAGGGCCTTGCTCTGTCTCTGCAGTCCAGGCTGGAGAGCAGTGGTGCGGTCTTAGCTCACTGCAGCCTCCACCTCCTGGGCTAAAGCTATCCTCCCACCTCAGCCTCCCGAGTAGCTGGGACTATAGGCACACACCACCACACCCAGCTAATTTTTCTTTCTAGAGATGGGGTCTTGTTATGTTGCCCAGGCTGGCTTCCAACTCCTGAGCTCAAGCAATCCTCTCATGTCAGCCTCCTAAAGTGTTGGGATTACAGGTGTGAACCACCATGCCCAGGCTTGGACATTTGTCCATCCATCTTCTATTCATCCGTCTGTTTATCCGTCTATTTATCCATCCATTTATCCATCCATCCAGCCATCCAGCCAGCCAGCCAGGCAGCCAGCCAGCCAGCTAGCCAACCATGCATCCATTCATTCATCTATCTATCTATCTATCTATCTATCTATCTATCTATCTATCATCTATCATCTATCTATCTAATCTATCTATGTATCTATGTGTGTATCTATGTAGCATTCTATCTATCTAATCTATCTATGTATCTATGTATCTATGTATCTATGTATGTATGTATCTATCCATCATCTATCTACCTACCTATCATCTATCTATGTATCTATGTATCTATCTATCTATCATCTATCTAATCTATTTATGTATGTATGTGTGTATGTATGTATGTATCTATCTATCCATCATCTATCTGTCTATCTATTATCTATCTAATCTATTTATGTATGTACATGTGTATGTATGTATGTATCTATCTATCCATCATCTGTCTATCTACCTATCATCTATCTAGCTAGTTAGCTAGCTAGCAATGTATCTATGTATGTATCTATGTATGTATGTATCTACCTATCTATCTATCTATCTAATCTATCTATCTATGTATCTATCTATGTATCTTTGTTTCTATCTATCTACCATCTATCTATCTACCATCTATCTATTATCCATGTATCTATCTATCTATCTATCTATCTATCTATCTATCTATCATCTATCTAATCTAACTATGTGTCTATCTATGTATGTGTGTATCTATCTATCTACCATCTATCTATCATCTATCTTATCTTATCTTATGTATTAAAGTGGTTCTCAACTGCAGAAGATTTTGCTGCCCATGAGACAATCAGTAAAATATGGAGTCATCCTTGGTTCTCACCACCGGCTGGAGCGGGAGGTGCTCCTGGCATCTGGTGGGTGGAGCTGGGCCAGGGCTGGTCTGTTCTTGGATAACCCCCTCTCCCCACATCCTTTCTGGGATGCCCCGTTGTGGCTGCCTTCATCATCTTTTGAATGAGGGGATGAGTGAGTGAAGACACTGGGGACCATCTGGGTAGAGAGTTTCCCTCTGAGTTCTCAGGGATGCCTGTGTCCTGTACCCCAGCACAGGTCACCACGGGCAGCCCCTAACCATTGCCGGCCTCCTGAGGAGGGTCACCCTTCGCTTATTCTCCGTCATGCCCATCTGGGGAATGGGTGGATTCCACAGACCCACCAGGCAGCTCCCTGAATCCCTGTACCTGCTGGAGGGTGCTACGGTGTCTCTGATGTACAGGGACAGTTTGAGCAACCAACCAGGTCCCCAGATGGTGTCTGGGCTACAAACCCAGGCCTCCGATGTTCCTTGCTATGTACAAATCAAGACATTTATGTCCCCATTGTTTGGGGCAGTTCATCCATGCAGTAACACTACAGAAAAGTTGAATGCTCTGTTTGTTTTTGTTTTTGTTTTTTTGAGACACAGTCTCGCTCTGTCGCCCAGGCTGGAGTGCGGTGGCGCGATCTCAGCTCACTGTAAGCTCCACGTCCCGGGTTCACACCATTCTCCTGCCTCAGCCTCCCGAGTAGCTGGGACTTCAGGCGCCTGCCACCTCGCCCGGCTAATTTTTTGTATTTTTAGTAGAGACGGGGTTTCACCGTATTAGCCAGGATGGTCTCAATCTCCTGACCTCAGGATCCGCCCACCTCGGCCTCCCAAAGTGCTGGGATGACAGGCGTGAGCCACCGCGCCCGGCCTAGTTTTTCTTACAAGAATGCAGTATTGTTTGTAGGCTACTCTACAGGCTTGTGAGTGCGGAGACCCCAAACAGGCACAAAGGAGTGGAAAAGGGATGTGCTTGAAAAGAGGACGGAGAGAGTGGGGTCCTATGGCTCTCAGCGGAGAGACAGCTGCAGGTACCCAGGACTGGGGGTTACTGTCATAAAGACATCCAGTAGGTGGGACATTCGGCTGCCTCTTCCCGTTGCATCTCTGAATGTAACCAGGGGCAGCAGCTGAGCTTCAAGGATTCAGAGATTCTGTCAGGACAGTAGATAAGGGACTGGCGGGCACTTGGGCCCTAGAGCTTGGCACCTGCAAAGCGATATATACCTTTCTTTTTGGAGATAGGATCTCACTCTTTTGCCCAGGCTGCAGTGCGGTGGTGCAGTCTCAGTTCACTGCAGCCTTGACGTCCTGGGCTCAAGCGATCCTCCCGCCTCAGCCTAATCTCTGTTGCAGTGAGCCGAGATCATGTCATTGCCCTCTAGCCTGGGTGACAGAGTAAGACTCTGTCTCAAAAAAAAAAAAAAATATATATATATATATATATACACACACACACATATATATATATAAATATATATATATATGGCAACCGGGCACGGTGAGAGGTTCAAGTCTAGTCTGGCCAACATGGTGAAACCCTGTCTCTACTAAAAATACAAAAATTAACCGGGCTTGATGGTGGGTGCCTGTAATCTCAGCTACTTGGGAGGCTGAGGCATGAGAATTGCTTGAACCCAGGAGGCAGAGCTGAGATTGTGCCACTGCACTCCAGCCTAGGTTACAAGAGCAAAACTCTGTCTCAAAAGAAAAAGAAAGAAAGAAGGAAAGAAGAAAGAAAAAGAAAGAAAGGAAGAAAGAAAGAAAGAAAGAAAGAAAGAAAGAAAGAAAGAAAGAAAGAAAGGAAGGAAGGAAGAAAGAAAGGAAGAAGGAAGGAAGGAAGGAAGGAAGGAAGGAAGGAAGGAAGGAAGGAGGAAGGAAGGAAGGAGGAAGGAAGGAAGGAAGGAGGAAAGAAGGAAGGAAGGAGGAAGGAAGGAAGGAGGAAGGAAGGAAGGAAGGAAAGAAGGAAGGAAGGAAGGAAGGAAGGAAGAAATGTTTATAGTGCCAGGTGCAGTGGTTCACGCCTGTAGTCACAGTGCTTTGGGAGGTCAGAGCAGGAACATAGCTGGAGGCCAGGACTTTCAGACCATCCTGGGCAAGATAGCAAGACTCCATATCTACAAAAAATTTTTTTTTTTTACAAATTAGCCCTACATGGTGGTATATGCCTGTAGTCCCAGGTACTCAGGAGCCTGAGGTAGGAGGATTGCTTGAGCTCAGGAGGTAGAGGCTGCCGTGAGCTGAGATTGCACCGCTCCTTTTCAGCCTGGGCAATGGAGCAAGACCCTGACTCTAAAACCAAACAATACAAAAAGTGTTTATAGTAATATTTGCAATTGTGTAAGGTTTTGACGGTGATTACGCTTTTCCGCAATCACTTCCTCTGCCTCAGCATCTCCCTTTTGTCTGCTTGTTTTGCTCTCTGGTTCTCTTTTTTTTCCACCTTTCTTTGGATTGTAACAAGAATCCACGTGAACAAAAACTGTGGCTGAGGGCATCCCATGACTGGGCATATACCCGAAGGATTATAAATCATGCTGCTATAAAGACACATGCACACGTATGTTTATTGCGGCACTATTCACAATAGCAAAGACTTGGAATCAACCCAAGTGTCCATCACTGACAGACTGGATGAAGAAAATGTGGCACACAGACACCATGGAATACTATGCAGCCGTAAAAAAGGATGAGTTCATGTGCTTTGCAGGGACATGGATGCAGCTGGAAACCGTCATTCTCAGCAAAGTATTGCAAGAACAGAAAACCAAACACCGCATGTTCTCACTCACAGGTGGGAACTGAACAAGGAGAACGCTTGGACACAGGGCGGGGAACATCACACAACGGGGCCTGTCGTGGGGTGGAGGGAGACGGGAGGGAGAGCATTAGGAGATATACCGAATGTAAATGACGAGTTAACGGGTGCAGCACACCAACGTGGCACATGTAGACATATGTAGCAAACCTGCATGTTGTGCACCTGTACCCTAGAACTTAAAGTATAATAATAATAATAGTAATAATAATAATAGTAATAATAATAATAATAATAATAAACTGGGGCTGATGCAGTGGAGTTTTGCTGTGGTTGGAATGTCAGTGTCTTCCCCCAATTCCCACCTTGATGTAACCGCCGACGAGAAGATGTTAGGAGGCTTGGGGAGGTGACGAGGTTGCGAGGCTGTCATAAAAGGAACCCCAGAGACCTCCCTCGCTCCTTCCCACCATGTGAGACACAGACAGAAGGCACCATCTATGAACCAGGAGACGGGTCCCCGCCCGACAGTGAATCAGCCACGCCTTCGTCTTGGACTTCCAGCCTCCAGCACTGAGAGACACAAAGGTCTCTGTTGATAGGGTGCCCAGGCTGTGGTGCTCTGCGACAGCAACACAAAAGGACGAAGACAACCTTCTTGCCTTGAATCGTCAGAATCGTTCACGTCGTCGCACGTTGTCTGTGGATTGAATTATTTTTCAGGAGTGACTAGGGTAGCATTCTACAACATAGCAACATTTCTTTGCTAATAGTGACATAGGCAGCAAAGACAACTGTGTATACAACTCAGTTTTTTCCCGAAACGTTATGGTGAAAACGGAAACTCTTGATTCGCACTGCTTGAGATAAGGATTTACGATGGTGTGACTCGCGTCCTTGCCCCTCCTTCCCTCCGATGCTGCCGCAGTCTGTATTTATTTCAGCGTCTCACATCTTTTATTTCCAAAGTCTACTCTAAAAATGTATTTTGTCTTAGAATGCGTTGTCCTGATACTAATGAATACGTAGAATATTACTATAGTGTATATTTTAATACATGGTGCCTTGAATGTATTTTTTATGAACCTTCTTATGTTTTATGGTTAACTGCCAATCATTTTGTACCACAGCTTCCTCATTTTAAATTATTAATTTCGTTCGTTTCTGGTTTGGCGGGAGTTACTTTGGCTGTTTTTTGTTTGTTTGTTTTTGGTGGAGATTCACTCTTGTTGCCCAGGCTGGAGTGCAGTGGCACCATCTCAGCTCACTGCAGCCTCCTCCTCCTCTCCTGCCTCAGTCTCCTGAGTACCTGGGGAATTACAGGCGTGCACCACCATGCCTGGCTAATAGCACTATCTCAGCTCACTGCAACCTCCTTCTCCTGGGTTCAAGCGATTCTCCCGCCTCAGTCTCCCGAGTAGCTGGGGAATTACAGGCATGCACCACCATCCCTGGCTAATAGCACAATCTCAGCTCACTGCAACCTCCTTCTCCTGGGTTCAAGCAATTCTCCTGCCTCAGTCTCCCGAGTAGCTGGGGAATTACAGGCGTGCACCACCATCCCTGGCTAATAGCACCATCTCAGCTCACTGCAACCTCCTTCTCCTGGGTTCAAGCAATTCTCCTGCCTCAGTCTCCTGAGTAGCTGGGGAATTACAGGCGTGCACCACCATCCCTGGCTAATAGCACCATCTCAGCTCACTGCAACCTCCTTCTCCTGGGTTCAAGCAATTCTCCTGCCTCAGTCTCCTGAGTAGCTGGGGAATTACAGGCGTGCACCACCATCCCTGGCTAATAGCACCATCTCAGCTCACTGCAACCTCCTTCTCCTGGGTTCAAGCAATTCTCCTGCCTCAGTCTCCTGAGTAGCTGGGGAATTACAGGCGTGCACCACCATCCCTGGCTAATAGCACAATCTCAGCTCACTGCAACCTCCTTCTCCTGGGTTCAAGCGATTCTCCCGCCTCAGTCTCCTGAGTAGCTGGGATTACAGGCATGCACCGCCACACCTGGCTAATATTTGTATTTTTAGTAGAGATGGGGTCTCACCATGTTGGTCAGGCTGGTCTCGAACTCCTGACCTCACGTGATCCGCCCGTCTTGGCCTCCCAAAGTGCTGGGATGACAGGTGTGAGCCACCGCGCCCAGACTGTTGTGCTTTTTAAAAACACAGTCCGGAGTGCAGTGATACCATCATAGCTCACTGCAGCCTTGATTTCCTGTTCTCAAGCAGTACTGGATGCAATTACTTTTAAGTCACTTTTTTTCCTGCCCCACCCCCCCCCCAAAAGGGGACCTAGGCGTGGTGGTGCACGCCTGTGGTCCCAGCTACTCAGGAGGCTGAGGTGGAAGGATGGCTTGAGCCCAGGAGTTCCAGGCTGCAGTGAGCTAGGACCGCACCACTGCCCTCCAGCCTGGGAGACAGACGGAGACGCTTTCTCTGAAAATTAAAAAAAAAAGGAGTTGGAGGATATGAAAAACATATTTGCATCCTTGAAAATACATACCTCTAAGAGGACAGATTTTTCAGCGTAGGATTTTGGGGAGGGAAGTATTTCCCCATCAAAACGATGTACTGTATACAATACAGTGTCTGGAGTCAACCTAACTGTATTGCATACCTAAAAATGGGTAAAAGAGTAGATGGTATGTGAAGTGTTCTTATCACAACAATAATAAAAATACATCATCATCGTACTGAAAGGGAAGAGGAATGTTTTGGAGGTGATGGGTATGTTTACGACATCGGGAGTGGTAGGACTTTCAAGGATATGTCTTTTTTTTTTTTTTCTTTTTTGAGACGGAGTCTCTGTCGCCCAGGCTGGAGTGCAGTGGCGCGATCTCGGCTCACCACAAGCTCTGCCTCCTGGGTTCACGCCATTCTCCTGCCTCAGCCTCCGGAGTAGCTGGGACGACAGGCTCCCGCCACCACGCCTGGCTAATTTTTTGTATTTTTAGTAGAGACGGGGTTTCACCGTGTTAGCCAGGATGGTCTCGATCTCCTGACCTCGTGATCCACCTGCCTCAGAAGGATGTGTCTTTTATCCAAAGTTGTCAGGTTGTATACATTAAATATATACAGCTTTTCGTACGTTAAACCTCCATACCGTTATTTTGTTTTTATTGCTTCAGGCCTTCGGTTCTTTTGTTCGGTCGATGCCTGACGATTTGTTGCTGTGTAAAATAATCTGCTTATTTCTCGTGGGCGTTACAGGATGTGATTTGTCTTTAATATTTAAACAGGATGGTCAGCCGGGCGCGGTGGCTCAAGCCTGTAATCCCAGCACTTTGGGAGGCCGAGACGGGCGGATCACAAGGTCAGGAGATCGAGACCATCCTGGCTAACCCGGTGAAACCCCGTCTCTACTAAAAAGTACAAAAAACCAGCCGGGCGAGGTTGCGGGCGCCTGTAGTCCCAGCTACTCGGGAGGCTGAGGCAGGAGAATGGCGGGAACCCGGGAGGCGGAGCTTGCAGTGAGCTGAGATCCGGCCACTGCACTCCAACCTGGGCAACAGAGCGAGACTCCGTCTCAAAAAAAAAAAAATAATAATAATAATAATATTTAAACGAATTTCCAGGGGTATCTTTTCATTAAGATACTTAAAGGGCTTTTTGTTTGGGCAACAGAGTGAGACTCTGTTTCAAAAAAAAAATATATATATATTAAAATATATATATAAATATATATATGTGTGTGTATATATAATATATATGTGTATATATCATATATGTGTATATATCACATATGTGTATATATCACATATGCATATATATGTGTATATATAATATATGTATATATATAATATATGTGTATATATTAAATATGTGTATATATGTGTATATATAATATCTGTGTATATATGTGTATATGTGTATATGTCTATATGTGTATCTATGTCTATATGTGTATATATGTGTATATATGTGTGTGTATGTAGAGTTGTTATACTGTGTTTTTTATTTGTATTTTTATGTTTTTCAAACATTGCTATTTGAGGTTGATTGAATCTGCAGATGTGGAACCTGTGGATATGGAGGGCTGAGTGCATAAGGTAGGATATATAAGTGAAGTCCCTTCTTTGGTTAAAACATCTCCATATGTGCCAGGTGAGGTGGCTCACGCCTGTAATCCCAGCACTTTGGGAGGCCAAGGTGGGCGGATAACTTGAGCCCAGGAGTTTGAGACCAGCCTGGGCACCATGATGAGACCCCATCTCGACTTAAAAAAAAAAAAATACAAAAATTAGCCGGGCATGATAGCACGCACCTGTAGTCCCAGCGACTTGGGAGGCTGAGGTGGGAGGATTGCTTGAGCCCAGGAGGTTGAGGTTGCAGTGAGCCATGAAATCATACCACTGCACTCCAGCCTGGGAAACAGAATGAGACCCCGTCTAAAAAAAAAAAAAGTGTATATATGAGGTGCATTTGTATTGTAAATAGCATATATATGTATATATGCTAGATATGTATAGAGGAAATAGAATATATGCTTATATGAGAGGCGTCTGTATTGTAAATAGTGTATATACATGGGCCGGGGGTGGTGGCTCACGACTGTAATTCCAGTACTTTGGGAGGCTGAGGCAGGAGGATCACCTGAGGTCAGGAGTTCGAGACCAGCTTGGCCAACATGATGAAACCTCATCTCTACTAAAAACACAAAAATTAGCCGGACATGGTGGCGTGTGCCTGTAATCCCAGCTATGTGGGCGGCTGAGGCAGGAGAATCACTTGAGCCTGGGAGGCGGAGTTTGCAGTGAGCCAAGATTGTGTCATTGCACTCCAGCCTGGGCGACAGAGTGGAATTCTGTCTAAAAAAAAAAAGAGTCGCTGCTTTTAATTTTGGCTAAGCATTCATAAGGCAGTCCCAGAAGTTGATATTTGTATTTGGTATGCCAAGACCACGTGAGCACACACCATTGTAAGTGAGAATCTTGTCTGATTTTATTTACGCATTTTGGTTAGTGATGTGGGGGTCCTCTCTGTCCCCACCCAAATCTCAGGTTCTGCTCTGTGTCCCCACCCAAATCTCAGGTTCTGCTCTGTGTCCCCACCCAAATATTATCTCCTATTGTAATCCCCAGGTGTTGAAAAAGGGACTTGGTAGGAGGTGATTGAATCATGGAGGATGATTTCTCCCATGCTGTTCTCATGATCATGAGTTCTCACAAGATCAGATGGTTTAAATATGTTTGGTCCACTGAATGAGGTCGCTCACACCTGTAATCCCAGCACTTTTGGAGGCTGAGCCAGGTGGATCACCTGAGGTCAGGAGTTCGAGACCAGCCTGGCCAACGTGGCAAAACCTCATCTGTACTAAAAATACAGAAATTAGCTGGGCATGGTGGTGGGCGCCTGTAATCCCAGCTACTCAGGAGGCTGAGGCAGGAGAATCACTTGAATCTGGGAGGTGGAGGTGGCAGTGACCTGAGATAGCACCACTGCACCCCAGCCTGGGTGACAGAACAAGACTCTGTCTCAAAATAATAATAATAATAATAATAATAATAATAATAATAAAATGATAATAATAATAAAATGATATTAAAATGAGATCATGTCCTTTGCAGGGACATGGATGGAGCTGGAGGTTATTATCCTTAGCAAACTAACACACGATCAGAAAACTAAATAATACATGTTCTGTCTTATAAGTGGGAGTTAAATGATGTTAACAGTTGGACACAAAGAAAAAATTCAACAGATGCTGGGGGCTACTTGAGGGTGGAGGGTGGGAGGAGGGAGAGGAGGAAAATTACCTATTCGGCACTGGGCTAAGCACCTCGGTGTTGAAATAATCAGTAGCAAAATCCCCCATGACGTGAATTTACCCATATAACATTCTCACGTACCTCCGGAACCTAAAATAAAAGTTAAAACATAAAAAATAAAAGACGCTAACTTGAAATGATGCAGTTTGAAGTTTATTAAAAATGCGGAAACGTCACAAGGCTCTCCAAAAATGGGCAGGGTGATAGTTTTTATGTTATGCGTATTTTACCACAAAAAAGAAAAAAAAAATAGGTCGGGCGTGGTGGCTCACGCCTGTAATCCCAGCACTTTGGGTGGCTGAGGTGGTGGGCGGATCACCTGAGGTCAGGAGTTCGAGACCAGCCTGTCCAACATGGTGAAAACCCGTCTCTACTAAAAATACAGAAATTAGTGGGGTGTGGTGGTGCATCCCTGTAATCCCAGCTACTCAGGAGGCTGAGGCAGGAGAATCACTTGAACCCTGGAGGCGGAGGCTGCAGTGAGCCAAGTCTGCACTATTGCACTCCAGCCTGGGCGACACAGTGAGACTCTGTCTAAAAAAAAAAAAAAAAAAAAAAAAATTGTAGAAACAAGACAAGACTCACAAAAATGGACAAGATGATGGCTGGGTGCGGTGGCTCTCACCTGTAATCCCAGCACTTTGGGAGGCTGAGGCGAGTGGATCATGAGGTCAGGAGTTCAAGACCAGCCTGGCCAAGATGGTGAAACCCTGTATCTACTAAAAAACAATAATAATAAAAATAGCTGGATGTGGTGGCGGGCGCCTGTAATCCCAGCTACTTGGGAGGCTGAGGCAGGAGAATCACTTGAACCCAGGAGGTGGAGGTTGCAGTGAGCGAAGATCGCACCACTGCACTCCAGCCTGGGTGACAGAGTGAGACTCTGTCTCCCCCTCAAAAAAAAGAAAAAAGAAAAAAAAGGACAAGATGATCGTTTTTATGTTCTGTATATTTTACCACAATAAAAGAAGTTTTGGAGGACAGGGTAAGCAATACTGTGGGGGAGGAGGGCGGCTTGCCAACCATTTCCTGACTCCTTCCTGACCCATTTTTACCTAATCATTCAGCAGGCATCCTGCAGCCGCCGTGTTGAGATGGGCAGGCGGGATCGCAGGGCCGTTTACAGCTGCAACGAGGCGTTGGGGGCCACATCCTAGCTTCCCGTGTTCTTCTCGTAAAAGGGGTCTTTTACCGTGCCTGAGTCGTGATACCAGCCAGTTTCCTAGTCTTCTGATACTCCCGCCTTGTGGTACATGTGAAGAAACACCACATGGGGACCTGCTGGGGTAAACACCGCATGGGCACCTGCTCAGCTACCCCAGCCTGACACCCGGACCTTCACAGAAGCACCTGAGCTCTTGCACCTGAGCCTGCAGGGAAGGGTCCGGAGCCCAGAGCTCTGACTCCGACGGGCAACGTGTACCCAAATGCCCAGTCTGCACGGGGGATTTCAGCTTTGCCGTGTGTGAAGGGAGAGGGATACCAGCAGGATGCCAGATGAGAAAGGCAACCTGTGAACCCAGCATAGCAGTACAGCGGGTACCACCGTGAACACCACACACACGATAGGAAGCTCATTTTCCCCGGTTGAATGATCGATACGACGTGCCCTGCTTAACCAGAAAAAAAAGCAAGGCTCCATTCCATGTAATCCTTGCCTCATGGTGCCAGACATAGCCGTGGAAAAGTAAACTCCTTGATAAACTAATGAGAATTCACAGGTGAGTTTACAGCTTATCCTGTGGGCTGCTGGCTGTCTAACTTTTTTTTTTTTTTTTTTTTTGACATGGAGTCTCACTCTGTCGCCCAGGCTGGAGTGCAATGGTGCGATCTCAGCTCACTGCAACCTCCGCCTCCCGGGTTCAAGGGATTCTCCTGCCTCAGCCTCCCCAGTAGCTGGGACTACAGGTGTGCACCACCACGCTCAGCTAATTTTTGTATTTTTAGTAGAGACGGGGTTTGTGCTGGGATTACAGGTGTGTCACCGTGCCCGGCCATCTTTTTAATTAATTAATTAATTTTTTAAAATTTTTTTATTTTGAGACAGAGTCTTACTCTGTTGCCCAGGCTGGACTGCAGTGGTGCAATCTCGGCTCACCGCAGCCTCTGCCTCCTGGGTTCAAGAGATTCTCCTGCCTCAGCCTCTCGAGTAGCTGGGATTACAGACACGTGCCACCACGCCTGGCTAATTTTTGTATTTTTAGTAGAGGTGGGGTTTCACCATGTTAGCCAGGATGGTCTTGATCTCTTGATCTCATGATCCACCGGCCTTGGCCTCCTAAAGTGCTGGGAATGCAGGCGTGAGCCACCGCGTCTGGCCAATTTTTTTTTTTTTTTTTTGAGATGGAGTCTCACTCTGTTGTCCAGGCTGGAGTGAAGTGGCACAATCTCAGCTCACTACAACCTCTGCCTCCTGGGTTCAAGTGATCCTCCTGTGTCAGCCTCCCGAATAGCTGGGATTACAGGCATGTGCCACCACGCCTGGCTAATTTTTGTATTTCTAGTAGAGACGGGGTTTCACCATGTTAACCAGGATGATCTTGATCTCTTGATCTCATGATCCACTGGCCTTGGCCTCCTAAAGTGCTGGGATTACAGGCGTGAGCCACCGCGCCTGGCCAATTTTTTGTTTGTTTGTTTGTTTTGTTTTTTGAGATGGAATCTCACTCTGTCGCCCAGGCTGGAGTGCAGTGGCACAATCTCAGCTCACTGCAACCTCTGCCTTCTGGGTTCAAGCCATTCTCCTGCCTCAGCCTCCAGAGTAGCTGGGACCACAGGCAGGTACTACCTCTCCCGGTTAATTTTTGTGTCTTTTTTAGAGACAGGACCTTGCTTCGTCACCCAGGCTCATCTCGAACTCCTGACCTCGTGATCCACCCGCCTCGGCCTCCCAAAGTGCTGGGATGACAGGCGTGAGCCACTGCGCCCGGCCTTCCAACTTGTTTTCTTAACCTCACCCTAGAGTGACGAATGCATTCATAGGATGACTCAGGATCCACACATGCATGCTCCATTTCCTTCATCTGCAAAACAGACACAAGCATTTCACTGGGAGGAGCTACACACCCAGTCATCGCTGCCTCTGAGCTTGGTGAAAATCGGATCGCGGCAGTCACGCAAAGTCAGGTGATAGAGAAGGACGGCCATGCAATTGCTGAAAAACCCCAAATCCAGGAGCACCCGGTGACAATTTCTCTTCGTTTTCCAATTGCCTCTCCTTGGGGAAGCCATAAAAATATGTTGCCTCAGGGCCGGGCGCGGTGGCTCACGCCTGTCATCCCAGCACTTTGGGAGGCCAAGGCGGGCGGATCACGAGGTCAGGAGATCGAGACCATCCTGGCTAACACGGTGAAACCCCGTCTCTACTAAATATACAAAAAATTAGCCGGGCTTGGTGGCGGGCGCCTGTAGTCCCAGCTACTCGGGAGGCTGAGGCAGGAGAATGGCGTGAACCCGGGAGCTGAGGTCGCACCACTGCACTCCAGCCTGGGCGACAGAGTGAGACTCTATCTCAAAAAACAAAACAACAAAAAAAAGTGTCACTTTGGGGTCAACGTCTGGAATCTCCGGCAAAGAGCTATGTCTGAGGATTACAACAAGGAACTGCAGGAAGGTAGGACCCACCAGAGAGGGACTAGGGTGAGGGAATTGAGGGCTGTGTCTATGATATAAAACTTGAGGGGGTTCCCCAAACCCAGTAACCAACGTGACTGATCATGTCGTGTAACTTATTTTATTTTATTTTATTTTATTTTATTTTATGTTATTTTATTTTATTTTATAGAGACAGGGTTTCATCATGTTGCCCAGGCTGGTCTCCAACTCCTGACCTCAAGTGATCCACCCACCTCGGCTTCCCAAAGTGCTGGGATTACAGACATGAGGCGCTGTGTCCGAACCTCACGCAATATTTAAATAGCAATAAAGGCCAGGCGCGGTGGCTCACGCCTGTGATCCCAGCACTTTGGGAGGCCGAGGCGGGCGGATCACCTGAGGTTGAGAGTTCGAGACCAGCCTGACCAACATTGAGATACTGTGTCGCTACTAAAAATACAGAATTAGCTGGGCATGGTGGCGCATGCCCATAATCCTAACTACTCGGGAGGCTGAGGCAGGAGAATCACTTGAACCCGGGAGGGGGAGGTTGCAGTGAGCCGAGATGGCACCACTGCACTCCAACCTGGGCAACAAGAGCAAAACTCTGTCTCAAAAAACAAATAAACAAACAAACAAACAAATAAATAAATAAAAAAGCAATAAATATGAAGGCAAAAATGCCATGAGAAACAAACCATGCAAATTTTGAATAAGGACGGGACTAGTACGCTGATAGTAATTAAACATGAAAGCTTCATGGTCACTTGGTCAAGAGAAACTGACACACATGACAATCCTATCCATTAAAATGATATAAGCAAAAATGAAAGTTTGAGAGTATTTCGGTAAGCATGCTTTCATTCAAGCCAGGAAAGTAGAATGACTCCCTAAAAAGTCTGGTTTTGATAAAAAATAAATATTTAAAAGTTAAAGCAATGCTCTGAATTGTCATATACCTGTGTTTCCTTGTTGTAATATTTTCCCAACTATTTTAATGTTCTGGATAAAAATAACCCACTGAAAAAAAAAACACATGAAATATATCTAGAGGGGCATGAATTTTTCCTTTTCTATATGTTTTACTTCAGGCTCCAAAAGGAATTATCAGAGCACTGCTGGAATCCTGTGTTTGTTCACAATATTGATTTGTTCATGGTTGTTTCTTTGAATTAATTTTGCTTTTAAAATATTGAGTGAATTTGATTTTATAATATGGGTTATAGGGGTTATGGATGGAGGGTGACTGAATGGATGGGTGGATGGATAGATGGGCTATTGGATAGAGGGTGGACAAATGGATGGATGAGTGGATTAGTGGTTGGGTAGATGGATGGATGGATAGATGGATTAATGGATACAGAATAGATGGATGGATGAATGGATGGATGGTTGCGTGGGTGGTTAAATGGGTGGGTTAATGAATGGAGGGTGGATAGATGATGGATAGATAGGTTAATCGATTGAGGGTGGATGGATGGATGAGTGAATGAGTGGATAGGTCGATGAGTAGGTTAATGGATGGATGGGTTGGTGGTAGGCTAAGTGGGTGCGAGGGTGGATAGATCAAAGAATGAATGAACAGACAGATGGATGGATATATGGATATATCGGTTAATGGATGAAGGGTTGGCTGGATGGCTGAATAGGTGGATGGATATATGGGTTAATGAATAGAGGATGAATGAATGGATTAATGAATGGATGGGTTAAAGGATGAAGGGTTGGCTGGTTGGCTGACTGGATGATTGGATAGGTGGATTGATACATGGGTTAATGAATAGAGGATGAATGAATGGATTAATGAGTGGATGCGTTAATGGATGAAGGATTGGCTGGCTGGCTGGCTGGATGACTGGATAGGTGAATTAATACATGGGTTAATGAATAGAGGATGAATGAATGGTTAAATGAATGGTTGGGTTAATGGATGAAGGGTTGGCTGGCTGGCTGGCTGGATAGGTGGATGGATACATGGGTTAATGAATAGAGGATAAATTAATGGATTAATGAAGGGATGGGTAAGTAGAAAGTGGGTGGGTTGATAGCTGGGTTAATAAACGGAGGGTGGATAGAGGATGGATAGATAGATACACGGATAGATGGTTTAACGGATGGAGGGTGGATGGATGGGTGGATGGATAGATGTAGGGATGGATGAGTGGGTAGATGGATACATGAATGGGTGGATGGATGAATAGATTGACAGACTGATGACTGGCTGAATGGGTGGATGGTTGCATAGATGCATGAACAGATGAACTGACTGATGGAAGCATGGATGGATGGATGGATGGGTGGATGGATGGATGGATGGATGGATATGATAAAGGCGGGAGAACTAAGATCTCTCATATTGGATTCCAGTTTAGTGATCTGGTCCCCGGGATTCTCAATCTTTGCAAAACCCTCCACCTCCTACCTCAGGGTGCAGCTCTAGGAGAAGAGTCCCCATGTTTGAGGGTCAGGCCTTTGATCACTGACCTCACAGTACTGGGCCCTGCCTAGGAGTCTCTCGATGGAAGACCCCACTCCTTGGAGGCATCTTGATAAGAACCACAGTCCTGGGTCTCTCTCTTTCTCATCTGCCCCTAGGACCTTCCAAATGATTCGTTCCCTGCATGGCCTGCTCTGCATAGGGTGGCTTGCCCTGTCCTGGCATCGTACACACTTTTCTGAATTATACCTCAATTACTCTAAGGAGAAAAGGGAAGGCCGTTGCATGAGAAGCAATGCAAGGAAGTCATTTTCCTCAAGGAGGAGGCCCACTCCCGTATCTTCGTTTTGTATATTTATTTCCTGTTTGAGGCTTCCGTTTTATCTGATCTTTACAACGTCTGTTTTTCTGGTCTTTACGTGGGCGATAACGTGCTGATGTGCAGTGGTATAGCTCCTTGAAATATCATTGTCACATCAACATTTAATAAATTCCTGGAAACTGCATCCCACACCACAAAGCAGCATTTTCTCAGCAGGCTATGTTTTCAATGAAATTTTCTGCCCAATCACTTAGTATCAACCTCACCAGTTATCACAGATAAACCTGAGTGGTAGCCTCTGCTACTTCTTGTGGAAGGTATTTGATTCTTATGATGTTGTGAATGAGGCTGGACTCGGACTTCTCCTTTTTTGCTTGTGGCCAAGGGATGGAAGACAGGAGAGAGAAGTCATTCAGCCACTTGCAGTGATGGATGAATAGATTGATAGGTAGATTTGCGAATGGCTGAATGGGGAATGTATAGATAGATGGGTGGATGAATGAATAGATGGGTGGGTAAGTGGATAGATGGGTGGGTAAATGGATGGATGGATGGGTGAATGGATGGATGGGTGGGTGCATCAATGGATGGATGGGTGAATAAATGGATGAGTAACTGAATGGATGGATGAATGGATAGATGGGTGGGTGAATGGATGGATGGATGGGCACATTAATGGATGGATGAGTGAATAAATAGATGGGTGACTGGATGGATGGATGGATGAATGGATGGATAAGTGGGTGGGTGAACGGATGGATGGGCAGGTACATTAATGGATGGATGCGTTAATAAATGGATGGGTGACTAGATGGATGGATGGGGGCGTGAATGGATGGGTGGATAAGTAGATGGATGAATAGATTGACAGGTAGATTGGTGACTGACTGAATGGGGAATGTATAGATAGATGGATGGATAAATAGGTGGATGGATTGGTGGATGAATGGATGGATAGATGAGTGGGTAAATGGATGGATGGGTGGGTAGATGGATGATGGATGGATGGATGGATGGATGGATGCATGGGTAGATGAATGGATGGGTGGATGGGTGGATAAATGGATGAACAGATTGATGACTGGCTGAATGGGTGGGTGGGTGGATAGATGAATAGAGGGATGGATGGATGGATGGATGGATGGATGGATGGATGGATGGATGCATGGATGAACGGATGAGTGGATGGGTGGACAAATGGATGAACAGATTGACACGTTGATGACGGGCTGAATGAGTGGGTGGGTGGATAGATGAATGGGTGAATAAAGTGACAGACACATGAGTGAGACATCCAGGTCATCTGCAGTGATGGGATGGCTTGTCTCTCCTGTCTACCACCCTAGGACTCTGTATCTCCAAATGAAAGCCCCATGCTTGGTTCTAAGATCTTTGTTTGATTAAGGCCAATGCTTTTTCTTTTTTTTTTTTTTTTTTTAACTTGTTTCCACAATCTCCAGTTACTCACCATAATAGGTTGAATCTCGTCCCCCCAAAAGATATATCTAATCCTATCCCCTGTTGAATGAGAACTTATTTGGAAATGGGGTCTTTGCAGATGTGATTAAGTGAAGGGTCTTGAGATGAGATCATCCTGGAGTAGGGTGGGCCCTAAATCCAGTGAAACGTGTCCTTCTAAGAGACAGAGGAGGAGACACAGACACAGAGGAGAGGGCCACATGGAGACGGAGGCAGAGACTGGAGTGATGCAGCCACAAGCTCAGGTACTCCTGGAGTCCCCGGAGCTGGGAGAGGCAGGAAGGATCCTCTCCTAGAGCCTCCAGAGGGAGCCCGATCCTGCCCACACCTTGATCTCAGACTTCTGGTCTCCAGAACTGTGAGATAAATCACGTCTGTTGTCCTAAACCCTTGAGTTTTAGGTAAATTGTTAGGGCGGCCCCAGAGCAATCACGTACCCGTGAAATGCATAATTCTGTATTTCTGCAGTCCCCACCAATTCCCTTTACTTTGGTCACCAGCTGCACATTCAAATTCAGGGGTCCCGGGAAGCACTCTCTTTTCAGAACAGGTGGCTAAAACTTATAGGCTCCCAGTGACCACCTTCAGGGTGAATAATTGCCTAGAATGACTCACAAGAAGTCAGGAAAACACTGTGTTTGTGATTAAAGTCTTATTATACCGAATAGATATAAATTAAAATCAGCCAAGCTGGGCACAGCGGCTCATGCCTGTAATCCCAACACTTTGGAAGGTCGAGGTGGGAGGATCGCTTGAGCCTAGGAGTTTGAGACCAGCCTGGCCAACAGAGCGAGATCTCATCTCTCCAAAAAAAAAAAAAAAAAAATTAGCCAGGGATGGTGGTGCACGTCTGTCATCCCAGCTACTCAGGACGCCGAGTTGGGAAGACTGCTTGAGCCCCAGAGGTTGAGGCTGTAGTGAGCTGTGATTGTATCCCTGTACTCCAGCCTGGGTAACAGAGTGAGACCCTGGCTCAAAAATCAATCAATCAATCAATCAATTAAATGATATCTGGAAAAAAAGAGATGCATAAAACAGAGACCCTGCCTTAAAGTCAATCAATTAATTCATTTAATTAAAAAATATTAGCCAAGAAAAGTGAAGTATGAGACAGTAAGACTCTGCCACAAAATTAATTATATTAAATAAGGTCAGCCAAGAAAAAAGATGCCTAAGACAGAGTGAGACCCTGTTCAAAATCAATCGATCAGTCAGTATCAGCCAAGAAAAGAGATGCCTAAGACATAGTGAGATCTTACCTCACAATCAATCAATGAATTGAGTTAAATAATATCAGTCAAGAAAAGAAATGGATAAGAGAGTGAGACCCTACTCAAAATCGATCAATGAATTAAATAATATCAGCCAATAAAAGAAATGGATAAGAGAGTGAGACCCTACTCAAAATCAATCAATCAATTAATTAATTAAATAATATCAGCCAAGAAAAGAAATGGATGAGAGTGAGACCCTACTCAAAATCAATCAATCAATCAATCAATTAATTAATTAATATCAGCCAAGAAAAGAAATGGATAAGAGAGTGAGACCTTACTCAAAATCAATCAATCAATTAATTGAATTAAACAGTATCAGTCAAGAAAAGAAATGGATAAGAGAGTGAGACCCTACTCAAAATCAATCAATGAATTAATTAATTAAATAATATCAGCCAAGAAAAGAAATAGATAAGAGAGTGAGACTCTACTCAAAATCAATCAATGAATTAATTAATTAAATAATATCAGCCAAGAAAAGAGATGCTTGAAACGGAGACTCTACCTCAAAATCTATCAATCGATTAATTAAATTAAATAATATCAGCCAGGAAACAATATATGAGAGTGAGACCCTGCCTCAAAACCAATCATCGATTAATATCAGCCAAGAAAAGAGATGCGTAAGACAGCATGACACTGTGCCTCAGAATCAATCAATTAATTAAAGTAAATAATATCAGCCAAGAAAAGAGATGTATGAGAGACTGAGACCCTGCTGAAAACCAACCAATTAATTAAATAAATAATACCAACCAAATAAAGAGACGTGTAAAACAGAGACCCTACCTCAAAATCAATCAATCAATTAAATAATACCAGGCGAGAAGAGAGATGTATGAGACAGTGAGACCCCTGCTTGAAATCAATCAATTATTAAATTAAAAATAATATCCATCAAGGAAAGAGATGCATAAAACAGACATCTTACCTCAAAATCAATCCATCAATCAATTGATAAGTTAAATAATTTCAGCCAAGAAAAGAGATATATGAGAGACCGAGACCCTGCTCAAAACCAACCGATTAATTAATTAAATAAATGATATCAGCCAAGTAAAGAGACATGTAAAACAGAGACCCTACCTCAAAATCAATCAATCAATTAAATAATAGCAGGCGAGAAAAGAGATGTATGAGACAGTGAGACCCCTGCTGGAAACCAATCAATTATTAAATTAAACATAATATCCGTCAAGGAAAGAGATGCATAAAACAGAGACCCTACCTCAAAATCAATCCATCCATCAATTAATGAAGTTAAATAATATCAGCCAAGAAAAGAGATGCGTAAGACACAGGGAGTGAAAGTCAATGAATTAATTAATTTAATTCAGTAATATCCGCCAAGCAAAGAGACGTAGAAGAGAGCGTCAAGGAGGAACCGAGACCCACAGCTTCCATTGTCCTCTCCCAAAGGACTCGTGGGTTCTGTTCCCTCCTCTTGGCATCAATGTGTGATGACAGAGGTCAAGTGGTGCCCACCAAGAAGCCTTATCAGCCTTATCAAGTGTCTGGAGTTTTACCCGGGTCCCCACCACTTTCTGCCTCTGGCACTGAGCTTTACTCTCCAGCCCCTCCTGGAGGTTGAAACTGATACTGCATGTCCCAAGACGCCCACCGTAAATTGCCTTGCTGGACCCTCCAGGGGGGCCAAAGCCCGCTGAAGATGACCACATCTGACTAATTTCTGTATTTTTTTTCTTTTTTTTAGAGATGGAGTCTTGCTATGTTGCCTAGGCTGGTCCTAAATTCCTGGGCTCCAGCAATCCTTCCAAGAAAAGAGGTAGACATCTATTTGGGAATGGTTACTCTTTTTTTTTTTTTTTTTTTCTTTTTTTGAGACAGGGTCCAGCTCTGTTGCCCAGGCTGGAGTGCAGTGGCAAAATCGTAGTTCACTGCAGGCTGGAACTCCTGGGCTCAAGCGATCCTCATGCCTCCACCTCCTGAGTAGCTGAGACTACAGGCGTGTGCCACCACGCCCAGCTCATATTTTCCTTTTTCTTCTTTTGTAGAGATGGGGGGGGTCTCACCATGTTGCCCACGCTGGCCTTGAACTTCTGGCCTCAAGTAATCCTCCCGCCTCGGGCTCCCAATATCAGCCAAGAAAAGAAATGGATAAGAGAGTGAGACCCTACCTCAAAATCAATCAATCAATTAATTAAGTAATATCAGCCAAGAAAAGAAGTGCTGGGATTACAGGCGTGAGACACTGCACCTGGCCAAGGGCATACTGACGTCTTCACTGCAGAAAAGCAAAGCATAAATGGCTTCAGCTGATGATAACCGCTTTGCAGGGAAATGCAAAACGCTGATATATATTAAAAAAAAATGACTTGGGCTAGGGTGTGGTCTGCTGAGGAGGACAGAGAAGGGATGTGAAGCAGGGGACCGATGAGAGCTTGTGGAAGGAAGGTGAAGCTGAAGGGAGGCTGGGCTCTCGGGGCAGGGCCGAAAGTGCTTGCTGCATTTTTCACGGGACAGTTTGCAGAAATCTTCTGTGTTGTAGAAGGATGGAATGGCCGTGCGTCTAGAGGAGTCTCTGAGTCATACAGGAGCTGGTTGCGTCCAGGTAGAGCCTGTGGTTGCGTTGTGCGAGTTAAAAATCTGTTTTTATCTGTCACTTCCTCTGGCCTGCACAGCCTCTCACGCAATGGTGGAGAGAATTACCCCCATTTCCCAGAGTGGAATGTTTGTTTCCTGAGTGTCCTCTGGTTCAAAGACGGACTCTGCATTTTTAGCGTCATTTGTTGTTGCTCTGGGCAAACGGGTCGAGTATCCTCACGCCTTCAAATCTCCTCTGTGACTTTTGGACGGTATTCCTTAAATCTCCATCTTTCTTCCAACATTTAGCAAGCTGAGGGCTGGAATTTTCTGGAAATTTCGGGTTGTCTTCTGAAATCGCCACCATCGGGGGCTGACATGTTCCCCCAGTCCTGGAAACCAGGAGTCTGAGATCAAGGTGTGTCAGGGAGGTGCTCCCTCCACAGGCTCTAGGGGAGGCTCCTTCCTGCCTCTCTCACCTCCTGGGGGCTCCGGGCATCCCCGGGCTTGTGGCCACATTACTCCAGTGTCTGCCTCCGTCTCCACGTGGCCTCCTCCTCTGTGTCTGTGTCTCTTCTTCCCTTTAATAAGAACACCTGTCATTGCATTTTGGGCCTATCCTAATCCAGGCACATCTGATCTTCAGATGGTTAACAAATGAATTCTGCAAAGACCTGTTTCAAAATAAGGTCTCACTCCAGCTTCTGGCCTTTAGGATGTGGACAGCTCTATCTGAGGGCCACCGTTCACTACACTATAATTAAATTCAGTTTTTTTCCAGAGGCTCTAGGAGAGGATCCTTCCTGCCTCTCCCAGGTCCTGGGGGCTCCAGGCACCCCTGAGCTTGTGGCCGCATCACTCCAGTCCCTGCCTCCGTCTCCACGTGGCCTCCTCCTCTGTGTCTGTGTCTCTGTGTCTCCTGTTCTGTCTCTTAAGAGGATACCTGTCATTGCATTTCAGGTCCACCTTATTCTGAAAAGGCTGTACTGTTTTGTTTTGTTGTGTTTTGTTTGTTTTTGAGATAGAGTCTCTCTCTGTCGCCAGGCTGGAGTGCAGTAGTGCGATCTTGGCTCACTACAACCTCTGCCTTCTGCATTCAAGCAATTAACCTGCCTCAGCCTCCCAAGTAGCTGTGACTACAGGCAGGGACCACCAGGCCCAGCTAATTGTTGTATTTTTAATAGAGACGGTTTTGCCGTGTTGGCCAGGAAGGTCTCCATCTCTTGACCTCGCAATCCGCCCACCTCGGCCTCCCGAAGTGCTGGGATTATGGGCGTGAGCCACCACGCAAAGGTGAAAAGTCTGTACTTCTAAATGAGTTTAGTGGTGAACGAGAATTTTAGGAAGACCCTGCTCAACTCCCTGCAGTTGGTCTGTCGAGAACCTGATTTGTGACCGGGCACAGTGGCTCGCGCCTGTAATCCCAGCACTGTGGGACGCTGAGGCAGGTGCATCACGAGGTCAGGAGTTCAAGACCAGCCTGGCCAAGATGGTGAAACCCCATCTCTACTAAAAATACAAAAAAATTAGCTGGGCGTGGTGGCGGGCGCTTGTAATCCCAGCTACTCCGGAGGCTGAGGCAGAGAACTGCTTAAGCCTGGGGGTGTGGAGGTTGTAGTGAGCCGAGATCCCGCCACTGCACTCCAGCCTGGACAACAGAGTGAGACTCCGTCTCAAAACAAAACAAAACAAAAGAACCTGATTTGTATGTGCCGTATCGTTTCTGGAAGACAAGTGCCTTTCAAAGCAGCCCGTGGGAAGGGAGCGTGGCCATCATGGTGACAATGTTGAGGACAACTGGCCCCTCTGTCCTGTGCAGAACCCACTCTTCTAGGCACTAAGGAGCAGATCCACAGCCCTGTCTAGTCTTTTTTTTTTTTTTTTTTTTTGTGACAGAGTTTCCCTCTTGTTGCCCAGGCTGGAGTGCAGTGGCTCAATCTCGGCTCAACGCAACCTCTGCCTCCCGGGTTTAAGCGATTCTCCTGCCTCAGCCTCCTGAGTAGCTGGGATTACAGTCATCCACCACCACGCCCGGCTAATTTTGTATTTTTAGTAGAGACAGGGTTTCACCATGTTGGTCAGGCTGGTCTCGAACTCCTGACCTCAGGTGATC